>NW_016107565.1:1897095-1952003 GCF_001604975.1 Cebus imitator | reverse complement strand
GAGCAGTGGCTTGTAGTTCTCCTTGAAGAGGTCCTTTACGTTCCTTGTTAGTTGTATTCCTAGGTATTTTATTCTCTTTGTAGCAATTGTGAATGGCAGTTTGTTCTTGATTTGGCTCTCTTTAAGTCTCTTATTGATGTATAGGTATGCTTGTGACTTTTGCACATTGATTTTGTATCCTGAGGCTTTGCTGAAGTTGCTTATCAGTTTCAGGAGATTTTGGGCTGAGACGTTGGGGTCTTCTAGATATACAATCATGTCGTCTGCAAAAAGAGACAGTTTGACTTCCTCATTTCCTATTTGAATACCCTTTATTTTATCAGAGATGAGAATTGCAACTCCTGCTTTTTTGTTTTGCTCTCCATTTGCTTGATAAATCTTCCTCCATCCCTTTATTTTGAGCCTTTGTGTATCCTTGCATGTGAGATGGGTTACTGGTTACAGCACACTGATGGGTTTTGGCCTTTTATCCAATTTGCCAGTCTTTGTCTTTGATTGGGGCATTCAGTTCATTTACATTTAGGGTTAATATTGTTATCTGTGAATTTGATACTGCCATTTTGATGCTAGCTGGCTGTTTTGCCCGTTAGTTGATGTAGATTCTTCATTGTGTTGATGCTCTTTACCATTTGGCATGTTTTTGGAGTGGCTGGTACTGGTTGTTTCTTTCTATGTGTGGAACCTCTTTCAGGAGCTCTTGTAAAGCAGGCCTAGTGGTGACAAAATGTCTGAGCACTTGCTTGTTCGCAAAGGATTTTATTTTTCCTTCAATTATGAAGCTTAGTTTGGCTGGATAGGAAATTCTGGGTTGAAAGTTCTTTTCTTTAAGGATGTTAAATATTGGCCCCCCACTCTCTTCTGGCTTGTAGGGTTTCTGCTGAGAGATCTGCTGTGAGTCTGATGGGCTTCCCTTTGTGGGTAACCCGACCTTTCTCTCTGGCTGCCCTTAGTATTTTCTCCTTCATTTCAACCCTGGTGAATCTGACGATTATGTGCCTTGGGGTTGCTCTTCATGAGGAATATCTTTGTGGTGTTCTCTGTATTTCCTGGACTTGAATATTGGCCTGCCTTTCTAGGTTGGGGAAGTTTCCCTGGATAATATCCTGAGGAGTATTTTCCAGCTTGGATTCATTCTCTTTGTCGCATTCAGGTATACCTATCAAACGTAGATTAGATCTTTTCAGATAGTCCCACATTTCTTGGAGACTTTGTTCATTCTTTTTTACCCTTTTTTCCCTAATCATGCCTTCTCATTTTATTTCATTGAGCTGATCATCAACTCAGCTGTTGAAACTTGTGCATGCTTCGCGAAGTTCTCGTGTTGTGTTTTTCAGCTCCATCAGTTCACTTATATTCCTCTCTAAGTTGTTTATGCTCGTTAGCATTTCGTCAAATCTTTTTTCAAGGTTCTTAGTTTCTTTGCATTTTGTTAGAACATGTTCTTTTAGTTCACTGAAGTTTCTTACTACCTAGCTTCTGAAGGCTGATTCTGTCATTTCATCACACTCATTCTCCATCTAGCCTTGTTCCCTTGCTGGTGAGGAGTTGTGATCCCTTGTAGGAGGATAGGTTTTCTGGTTTCAGGAGTTTTCATCCTTTTTGTGCTGGTTTATTCCCATCTGTATGGATTTATCTGCTGATCTTCTTTGTAGTTGCCGACTTTCAGATTGGGTCTCTGAGTGGACGTTTGGTTTGTTGATGATGAAGTTATTTCTGTTTCTTAGTTTTCCTTCTAACAGCCTGGCCCCTCTGCTGTAAGGCTGCTGAGGTCCACTCCAGGCCATGCTTGCCTGGGGATCACCTGCAGCAGCTGCAGACCAGTAAGGATTGCTACCAGTTTTCTTCTTCTGCTATCTTTGTCCCAGAAGGATACCCACTAAATGTAAGTCTGATTTCTCCTTTATGAGGTGACTCTTTGGATATACAGGCGTCAGTGAGCTGCTTGAGGAGACAGTCTGTCCTTTATAGTAGCTCAAATACTGAGCTGTGAGCTCCGTTGTTCATTCAGAGCTGCTGGTCAGGTACGTTTAGGTCCGCTCCAGCAGAACTCATAAACCGCTTTTTGTTTCCAGGTGCTCTGTCCTAGGGAATTAGGGCTTTATTTGTGAGTTTCCATTGTGCTGCTGCCTTTTTTTTTTTCCTTCGGGGCTGCCCTGCCCAGCAAGGAGGCAGCCTGTTCACTGTCTGCCTGCAGAGGCTTTGCTGAGCTGCTGTGGGCTCTGCCCAGCTGCCGTGTGAACTTCCCTGCAGTCCTGTTTATATGAGTATAGTTAGAACTGCCTTGGCAATGGTGGCCCACCTTTTTATTGGTGGACTCTCTCTGTAATGGTGAGTTGCCTTGGCAACGGCAGGCTGCCTCAGCAATGGCGAGTTGCCTTGGCAGCAGTGGGCTGCCTCAGCATTGGCTGACTACCTCCGTAGTGGCGAGCTGCCTCGGTAATGGCAGATGCCCCTCCCCCACAGAGCTGGACCCTGCTGGGTTCAGCTGTACTTGCTGTAAAACTCTCAGTCCAGAAAGTTTCTGATTGCTGTTCTTTTGTGGGGGTGGGACCAACCGAGCCTGATCACCTGGTTCCCTGCCTCAGAGCCTTTTTTTTTAGTTGAACAGTCGATTGTCTCCCAGGTGTTCCAGTCGCCTGTTGAAAAGGTGCCGGGATCTATGTGATTTCCTGTGCGGCAACTCACTGTGCCGGCTTAAACAGCAGCACTGTGATTCGTGGCACTTTTTTTTACCCAGGAATCTCCTGGCCTGGCTCCCTGTTCAGTCCCCTTTTAATCAGATGAATGGGCGACTCCCTGGGGCTCCAGTCGCCAGCTAAAAGGGCACCCGGACCAGTGTATTTTGTACAGAGAACCGCCGCGCTGGGGCGCTGACAAAGCAGCCGTGCGGGGCAAAGCAGCTGCCCCAGCCAAAACAGCCACACTGGGGCTCCTCTGCCGGGGAATCTCCTGGTCTGTGGGCAATAACAATGCAGCGTCCACTCACCCTCTGTGCTTTCACTGGGAGCTGCAATCCTCAGCTGTTCCTAAATGGCCATCTTCAATCTTCCCCCAAAATTATGCATTTTGAAAAACCTCATATCTTCTCTTGCAGCAGCTTTGATATTATAGAGTGTTTTTGCAAAATAAGTATCATTTTAACAAAAATGCAATAAAATATATATTTAAAAAAAAGTTTGCTCTGGATACTATTTAAGAATAGATTGCAGGGTGTCAAAAACAGAAAGAGGAAAAACTAACAACATAGCAAAAAGGACTATTGCAATCATATGAATGAGAAATTGTGGCTCAGATTCTTATTGACACTGTAGGGGCGAAAAAGTTAGATTCTGGATTTTTAATGTGTTACTGACAGGATCTTCTTGATGGGGTGGATATGAAATGCAAGACAGAAAGATGAGTTAAGAATAACTTTAAGGTTTTTGGCCTTAGCAACTATAGAATGGAGTTTTCATTTATTGAGCTGAGAAAAAAGAAAAAAGGCAGATAATTGATGATTATATAAATTTTTAAGGTTGCTCAAGCTCTAAGCTTAGTCTGAATAAAACTTGGAGTCATGACAAGGCCTAAGAAAACTGTAAACATAACCTCTTTTTGTTTATATAAATTAACTTCTAGAGACACTGATCAGGTGTCACACTGAGTGAGAGAAGACATGTAGAGGTTGGCAGGGACTTTCTGCTGGAGGACTTTTTATGCCATGTTAAGGGACTATTTAGCCATAAAAAGAATGGGATTCTGTCATTTGCAACAACATGGATGGAACTGGAGATTATTAAGTGAAATAAGCCAGGCACAGAAACACAAACATCACATGTTCTCATTTATGGGATCTAAAAATCAAAACAACTGAACTTATTGATATAGAGAGTAGAAGAATGGTTACCACAGGCTGGGAAGTGTAATGCAGTGCTAGGAGGGAGGTGGGTATGGTTAATGGGTTAAAAAAAAAAATTAGGAAGAATGAAAAAGACCTACTATTTGATAGTATAACAGGATAGCTATACCCAACAATAACTTAATCATATAGTTTAAAATAACCAAAAGAATGTAATTTGATTTTTTGTAACACAAAGGATAAATTTGTGAGGGGGATAAATACCCCATTCTCCCTGATTAATTATTTCACATTGAATGACTTCATGAGAACATCTTATGTACTCCATAAAGATACACACCTGCTATGTACCCACAAAAAATTAAAATATTTTTTAGAAAAAAACTTCATCTGAAAAACAATCAGTACAATTTTTCATCTCTAAATATATTAAATGCATGTATATAGGAACAAATCCATGTATTAATTCATATACATGTAAAGACACGTACATGCATATGTAAATACATGCCAGAAAAACACTGTATTATGGCATGAATACAAGTCAAAATAGCCACATTTTGATTCACATTTACCACCTACTTAGCATGGTAAACTTAGTCAATTATTTGACCTTGGTTTCTATATCTATTAACAAGATGATTAAACTTGACGATAGCTTTAAATTTCTACAAGTCACACTTTCACATTTTGTTTTCGAAGATACTTTTTGTCATTGTAGTACATTTTAACCTATTGGATATTGCCATTAGAAGTGGAGCCTAGTTATTATGTTGCATCTTTCTAATCATATTTTTCTCTTTTATTTAACTTTAGCCTTGGATCAACTGTGCAGTTCTCTTGTGATGAAGATTATGTCCTACAGGGCGCAAAGAGCATCACCTGTCAACGGATAGCTGAAGTTTTTGCTGCTTGGAGCGATCACAGGCCTGTGTGTAAAGGTAATGTTTTATAAAAATGGTCTCTGAACACACTTTAATAGTTTAAGCTTTGTTTCATTGAGTATAAGTTGCAATTACATCTTTGAATTGTAATGTAATGTAATCTTTAAGAAAAGATTGTGCTCATGTACTTATTGATATTTATTGAAAATCTGCAAAATGTGAACCACTCTGTTAGGTTCTCAAGGAATTTTCAATCTAATAATCATACAACATAGATCGAAGCATAAAATATGTAATATAAGACACTGGAAACATTGTTAGCATTTAAAAAAAAAAATCAGTTACCCTGTCTGTATAAGCATTGATACAGATATTTTACAGCCGTAATTTCTCCTCCACTTGTATAGTTTGCCATTTGAATTGCTTATGCATCCATGTCTCCAATAGTTGGTAGCAGTCAAGGTAGAGCACAGGTTCTACAGTTGGTTAATGTAATCTAGGACAAACCATTTAGTTCTCTGGCTTTATATATCACATTATCAATAATTACAAATAAGATATAAATATATATCTTATATTTTCTGCATGTATGCGTTTATATATATACACATTACTGGAGATATGTGTGTGTGTGTGTGTGTGTGTGTGTGTGTGTGTATAGATAAATAGATAAAACCAGTGTGTGTGCGTGTGTGTGTGTGTGTGTGTGTGTGTGTATTAGACAAAATATTGACTTGAAAAGCTCACTGAGGAAAATTTTAAATATAGAGGAAATTTTTATTAAAGGCAAATGAAATTTTGTATGCCTAGTTATAAAATAAAAAAGGTGCTAAACAACCAACTAAGGTACCTTTTTAACATGGGAATTCAAATGTATTAAAATCATCTCATTTTCTATTTAATTTCATTAAGCAATTCACAGTGAAATAAGCAATTCAATAAGCAATTCAACTGATTATAAAGCATTTTGACTACCCATAGTATCAATACTGTCATCTTTAGATATTAAAAACTAATACAGATATGCCAATATCATTAGATATAAGAATCAGTGTTTGCAAGAAACATATCATTGAGGTAAGTCTAATTGCAAATATCAAAGACTCGTGGTTCCTGTCAGTAGAATTAAAATCTATATTTCAAATTTAAATAGCTGTTACTGACTTGTGACAGATTGGATAAATAACTATTATCTAATTGAGATAAATATTAAAAAGATTTGCATATATTATAATTAAATGATATTATACCTATATTATTATATTCTTTTTCCACCTTCTGACTGTTTATTTGCCATCTAGTCCACTTGCTTACCTTTTTCTCTTCTTTAGCTGCTTGTGACTACTTGCAGGAACAAACATACAAATTATTTAATTAATTAAACTGTTAACTGTTAATTTAACTGTTAATCATGAAAACTACATTTTCCCCCCTCCTTTATCCTGGCTCCCACTCCCATCACCTTTCCTCAAATGCATTATTTCCATATAAACTAAATAGGGCTACTTCTTTCTAAACTTTATAAAGCCGTGTTTGAAAATGAACACCTCATCCAGTCCTACTAGCATTTCTGATTGCTTGTTGTTCTGGTGGTTATTATTTCTAATAATAGTATTTCTGCATTTTTCTGTGTCTCTGTACTCGAGATCTCTTTAGCTCTTCTCTTTTAGGGAACATTTTCACTGTGTCACCACATCCTGTAGATTCTGCTCAGATAGCATGAGAATGATATCAAGAGAATAGAGAAGGGACTGAATTAAAAGCTATGTAAAGGCAAAAAAATATTTCACAACAGGTTGAATATAGGAGACCCTGACAAAGAGTCAAATATATAGCTTATGCATATAAGACTAGAAAAATCTTCTGTTGCTAATAAATATTTTTAAAAACTGAGAAAATGGCATTATGTGGGAGAGTATCCATCATTAGTATAACACTGTTATCATCAGCACCATTTTTAAGCACATACAATGTGCCAGGCATTATGCTTAATAAACACTGCATGTACTTTGTCTCATTTAATCCTCAAAACAAGCACATGAAGACATTATTATCTCTAGAGTAGAAATGAAGAATGTAAGTCATAGATATAGTCACATTGCCAAACTCAAATGACTGGGAAATGGCAAAGTCCTTTAAAAAGATATTTCATAGAATGGAGGAAAAAAGCTAGATTCTAAAGCATTAAAGAGGGAACAGATAATGATAAAATGGAAACACCAGATACACTCTATTCACTTGCCAGTGGCAACCCAGAGTAAGAAAGAAGAGAGAATTATCAGCATCAAGTAAAAATTCCCTGTCATAAATAGATGTTTATTGCCATTCTTATTTTTATAGGCTTACAAATGACATATAGTTTAGTAACATTAAAAATAATCAGTGAAACAAAAATGAGAAAATAACGTAGTATAATTACATCATCTCAAACAGAAAGTTACATACAAGTATGTAAACAACTTTTAAGAAGCGTTTATGCATTACATTTAAGTATTACAACTGCCAAACATAAAGAAACTTGACCAGTTTATACCCCAAAAAAATTGTGTATAAAAATCAAATATTCCTATGATACAAGAAAGTCACACTTTTTTTTATAGCTTAGAAAGAAGCATACAGTATCTCATATTTTCTTATAAAGCAAATAATGAATAATACATTTTGTAAGGGTTACTTTTATCAATGTCTTGTCAATAAACCAAATAGTAAATTGTATAAGGCTGATTTCTTGTGTCCTTCACTCAAGATGAAATTATCTCCATAAAAAGCAATATAGTGAACATCATTGCTTCAAAATGATATGTTCCAAGTATCCTACTTCATTGTCACATAAATTAGATATGTGCATTTTTGTTGGCAAAAAGGATATGAAAATAGACGACAGATCCAAGAAAAGGAGATTAATGTTAATATGGGAACAAAATCTCACACCAGAAGTTATAGCTAGATCATGGAATTTAATATCTACATAAAGTAAGATTGAGACTACAAAGCATCTTTTTTCATTCAAAACTCTCATTTTGATTAAAAAGATGAATCATACTTATGATTGTAAATTGTTCAAAGGCAAAAGTAAGGTGTTATATTACATTGTTGTTTTTTATAAACCCCATGACACAAAGAGCAGCTCTGTACTGATTTGCATTTCAAGAGCTATTTGTTGAATATTAATGTATGATTGGACTGTTTAGATAGCAAGATACATTATGATGTTATATGAGAAACATATATATTCATATTTATTCAACAGTTATTATATAGGAAGTATAAACTTACATGTTCAAGATTCGTATGTTGATATTATTTCATTTAAATTTATATTTTTTTCTGCAGATATTAAACATAGCTGCATTTGCTCTTTGCATGCAAGGCACATATGTGTATGGTTTACAAAGTCCATTTTGCTGCTAGAAATTACTGGCTGTGGTACTGAAACAGTAATGGAGGGAACATGCTGAAATATTAATTGAAGTTTTAAAATGGCTATCTACTGTGAGTCTGAACAAAGAGTAGTTCTCCTGTCTCATGGATGCTTGGACAGAATAAATATGCTTTTTTACAGACAACAGCATAAATTGCAGTATCAGTGCACTGCACCTTTGAGAAATTATTAATATAGCTTCTGTCTATGTACTGTATGGTTGGGCAATCAAGAAATGGTGATTTTTATAGGGACCAAAAGTTCACACAGAGAGCAATTTATGAATTAAAAGAGTAGTTCATAAATTATTTTTTTACACAAACAGAGACAATGATTCTTATTCCATAGATGGGTTATGTATACAAAGTATTTGCCCCTTTAGAGTGGTGAAAACAATTATTCCCTTGTTGGAAATGCAGTAGATATCCAAAAGCTGGAGCATTTGCAAATAAGAAGGCTTATGCATTGAAGTTGTATAGAATGTTCATTTTAGACCTTCCTGATATGTAAAGAAACAGTATGTGGTTGGGAATGAATAATTTGGTTAATGCAGAAACATTTAAAAAGAGCTAATAATAGCAGTCTAAAAGAAAAAGCATAGCAAATTTTAATCTGTTTATTATTGCTTGGTACTAGGTTGGTACCAAATAATCAAAGTCTGTTAAGTTACAAGGGCAAAAACCACTTATGGGATTAATAAAATAGGCAATTAAGGGAGGATGAGAAAAAAGACAATGAAATGGGAAAATACTAGAAATAACCATAAAAATGATGACATTGCCTTTTAATTTCTTTATTCAAAAATCATTAAATTGTTATTATTCATTTACTGTTGTACTAACAGTTTATTTTTCTGCATTTAATAAACAGAGGAATGTGAGTAGGTATTCTAGATTATATACCATATGTGATATAGAGTATACAATAATTTTTATTATTTTATATGACTTACAAAGCATAAATACAAAACTAGATAACATATAATAGACTTTTGTTTGTTTAGAAACAAACAAAATCCTATAGTGCAATCCTCTGCCAAATTCAGATGAGGAAGATTTTTTCCAGGTTTGGAAATGGCCAGTCATTGAGATGCAGAAGATAATATGTGGGCAGAACTTGGAAAATATTGTGAATATAGACAGAGGAAGGTGGATGTGAAAGTCATTTCAAATGTTTAGAATCTATCATGGGCAAAATCACAATGTGAATTAACACATCTGGGCAATCAGTTTGGTCAGTTATATGAAAAGATGTAGAGTGAGATAAAATTAAAAAGGTTGTGTTATATATCTCCTGCTTTGAAATATGTCTGGAAACACTCTCAAACCTCCATTCCCATTGTATTCCCACACTATTCTACAGTTCCAATATTGCAACTATCCCATTTCTTTTCATTTGGACTACAATTTATCCTACGTGTTGCTGACAGACTAATCCCAGCAAAGTCTCATTTTATAGATAGAGATGATGTGGTGGTGGTGGGTGTGGTTCTGCTGCAGCAGTTGCCCATGTTGCTGATTGTTAACTCTTTCAATTTCCAAAATCACCCATGATTTGCCTTAATCCAACTTTTTTTTAACCCATACGAAAAGTTTATCCCAATGTCTCAATAATTAACAGAATTACCACCTTGATATTCATGTATGTCTAGCCTGTTCCTGAATGACCAAACCAACCTCTCAAGGTCTTGTTCAGTTTTCACCTCCTCCAAAAATTCTTTCCCATTTAAATTATACCTTATCTCCTCTTCTTCAAAATTACTTTACAATTACTGTCTTTACCACACAATATAGCATTTAATTTTATTTTGTTTGGCAATGGTCCCTAATCATTTCATGGCCTTTCAAGTAGACTTGCTTCTTCAACCAAAACCACCTCAAAACAAAAACAAAAACAAAAACGAAATAATCAGCGCCTCTAAAGTGTTTGAATTTTGAATGTATCAGTTTCAGCTGTTGCCAAAGAGGACTGTTATCAATATGGTCTACCCATCCATTACTGTAGATTCAATAAAATGATCTAAATGAGGTTTAATTCCTTTCTTTATATACATTGGGAAAAAATGGGTGTGAGGTTATATGATAGATGACTACTGGCCAAACCTAAGAGCTGTGACCCTCACTAACTCATATTGACTAAAAGCTAGGGGTCTTAAATTTTTCAAAATTCTTTTACATACGCTACAAGTTCCCTCTTATGTATTATTCCTCTTCTGAGTGTTTAGCTCAGTGAACCATTTCACCCATATTTTTGTACATATAGTAGCTGCTAAATAGCTTTTTTTTTTTTTTGACATGGAGTCTCACTCTGTCACCAGGCTGGAGTGCAGCAGTTCACTGCTCCGCCTCCCAAGTTCAAGTGATTCTCCTGCCTCTGCCTCCCAAGCAGCTGAGACTACAGGCACACACCACCACAGCCAGCTAATGTTTTGTATTTTTAGTAGTGATGGGGTTTCACAATTTTGGCCAGGATGGTCTCTATCTCCCGACCTCGTGATCTCTGCCTGCGTTGGCAGCCCAAAATGCTGAGATTATAGGCGTAAGCGACTGAGCCTGGCCTAAATTAAATTTTAATAAGTATTGTAGGAAGATTTAATTAATTGTAACAAACAATTTAAGAAGGTAGTAATGAGACTATTGCAACTAGAGAAAGTTGCTCTAGTAGAAGGCTTCTTGTTATGCAAAAGTAATTAGAAAATTTTGCCCAAGAGCAAATCAGAACCTGCTGAAATTTATCAGCCAGAAATGCATATAACAGGTGTTTTTCTGTAGTTGTTCTTGATGCCTTTTTAGTTTCATGGAATAATCTTACAGATGAAATGATGCATAATAAGGATGATATTAGCAATTAATAAAGTTTAAGGACATATGTTTAAACTTTAGTTTAGGTAGATGGTGTAGATACGGAAGTTTATCACACATTCATATTTCTTGGTGGTTGTTTTTTCTAAAAGCTATAGTTTGTGGCTTTATTAAACAATTTTGATTGGAAAATAAACTTTACTAAGCTCAAATAATTAGCATGTTTTAATGATATCATTTGCATGTTATTTGTTGGAGATTAATAGTGATGCATTTTTAGACAGCTTAGTAGATCACTTAAAATTCAAAACTACCTGAACAATTAGAAATTTTGCATTTCAAAGGTGCCCTTCCAACAATTGTTCAGAAATACATTCTTCACATTTTGCCTAGCTCACAGATTATTATGAAAATAATAAACAAATACTTGGTTCTGTTTTCGTACATAGCAGGGAAATCTCCACAGACATCAAAGAGAACATTTTTTTGAGTATGACCTTACTCATTTGTTTAATTTTTCTGAACTTCAATTTATTTATTATAAGTTGATTAGGAATTATGTGTGCACAAAGCAATGACTATGGATTCCTTTCAGTTGTAAATTCTGAATATTCTGAAGTATATTTACTGCTTCTATGTTAAAACATGTTAAATATATTTTTGGTTCAATATTTTTGTTACCTTTGGATGCCAAGAATTTGTCTCAGTTCCTGAAACACATGAGCAATAATAATTTTTAAAATTTGTAATAAACTCCTGCTAACAAAATGTTATTTTTATTGCACTATGTTTTGGGTATTCATTTTTTAAAAAGCAACAGGTTTTGAATTTATTCAGTGCCAAAATGATGGCTAATGATCATAAAACTCCTTCAAAGTAACTTAGATTCTGCAGATCTTTTATGCTTTATTTACCATTAAAATCTAACTTTGTATAAAGGTAAAGGATTATTTGTATTCATGCATTTTTATTATTAAATGCACCCTTGCAATATGTTGATTTTAAACAATGTATCTTTAGAAAAATAAAGTTGATTATAATGTGATTCTTGAAACTACTATACACTAAGTTATTTTTGAGAGTTTTCAAATGGAAATAAATATTTTAGCTAATATAATTTTAAAAGCCTCAAAATTTGAAATTTAACAGGGATAAAATGAGCTACTTCATGCCCAAACAACAAATAACCAAGGAAATAAAAAAAAAAAAACCCTGCAATAAAAAATATTAACAAATGATGCTTTTGCTAAATGAAGAAACCAAGGACTGAAAAAAAATCTTAAATGTAATAAATGTAATGTCTTAATGCAAGGATGCGCAAATGGCAAACTAATAAAATCAGCACAGGAATTGCAAATTTGGAGGAGAAACTACCTATATAAAAGGAAATTTTGAAGAATTATTAAAATAGAATGACTTTTTGTGTTCATAGTAAACTTATGATATCTCTCAAAATTCCCCTGTGATGTAGAAATATTTATTTTCTATATTTTTTGAAAAGATGTGCTATTAGCAAAAAGCATCTTGAAGATCTGTGATGACTTAACAGCCTTTCCACTAATTCTGATCACATAAAAAGTTGGAAAACTTAAAGATACTAGGTTTAGGATTCCCTTATTTAGCTTCTCCACAGTAAAATCTCGCTTTATTTTAAAGTAATAGCTGAGCTAGTTCTGGGAAGAATAGTTTACAGATAACAGTGATCACAGTGTAGTCTTTAGAATGTCTGATGCTATGTATATGCACTCGAAATGTATAATTGTACTACGCAAAGTGAAAGAAACAATGGGAAATGGAAAAATGATGAGACCTGGAAACCAAAGAGGAAACAAAAGGCCTAGGCAGAATATACACAGACATTACTGGTGAGAAAGAGATACATTTTTAGTATTTAAATTGAATTTATTTGAAATTTAAAAGTCACAGATTTTATGCTTGATATGAACCTTCAGAATTTATAACATTTTGGCAGACCATTTTTGTATTAAGGTATAAAGTATGTTCTCTGCTTAACTTGTCTTACAATAATTTTTGTGGAGCTAGGTATATAGTGTCAGCATCCTAAACAAATAGCAATGCCTGGCACATGGCAGATACTCACTAATATTTGAATGAATGAGTGTTTTGTTTACCACTATGCTAGACAAAATGTAAGAAGCACAGAACAGAACTGAACAAATCATACCCCTTTAGAAATTTATGATCTCATTACATAAATTTCTCAAAACACAATACCTTCAAAATAAAACAACTGGAGAACATCCCTAAAGCAACAGAGTCATGGTTGCACAGTCAATATTTGTCATAAAGACAATTCAAAACAAAGGAAAGACAGAAGACAGAAACAATAGTATTATCCTTTGGGAAATAAATTTCATTGGCTATGAAAATACCACTTAGTCACTTTATCTCTGAGTTGAGTATTATATATTATTCTCTTATTTTGGAAATTATTCATTTATTTAATACCATTGATGTTTTGTGTAAATTATTAGGTAAGGAGAGAGAAAAGATGAAGTTTGCTCCTCAAAGAGATCAATGGGCTACTTCAGTGGGGACAAACAGCAATCAAAAAGTAGGCATTACTATACGTCACAATAAGAGCTACTGCAGAAAAATGAATACAGTGTGTTCAGTTCAAAGAAGATTAAGAAACCACTATGCCTAGAAGAGTACAAAAGTTTTTATAGAAAAGGATAAGCAAGGATTCAGGAAAGAGAGACAGAAAGACAGACCTAGATACTGAAAATGGTAAGACAGTAAAGACAGAGAGAACAACATATAAAGCTACATGGTGATTAAAGAAACCCATGGGAGAGAGAGAATGACAGAGAGGTGAGTGAAATGCAGAGGAGCATAAACCTATTGAGGATGGGAAAAATTTCTACCTGCAATGAATTTACTCTCAACGGTGGGGGCCAAGAAGAGTTTCCAAAGTTAATATATAATTACAATACTTTATTGTAAATTCTATGCTAAGAGCTATATTAAAAAAAAAAAAAATGAGTGCTCCTTTAACTCTCTGAGCACAGACCTGTTGTGGTCCGTGAAGTGTTAGAAACCAGGCTAGACAGAAGGAGATGAGCAGCGGGCAAGTGGGAATTACCACCTGAACTCCACATCCTGTCAGATGAGCAGTGGCATCAGATTCTCATAGGAGTGTGAACCCTATTGTGAACTGTGCATGTGAGGGATCTAGACTGCATGCTAAATGAGAATCTAATGATAAATATAATGTGCTTGAATGATCCTGAAACCATACCTCCCTTCCCACAAGTCCGTAAAGAATTGTCTTCCATGAAACCAGTCCCTGATGCCAAAAAGTTTGGGGACCACCGCTCTAGGTTACTAGAGATGGTTACGGAAGGCTTCCCACGGGAAAAAGTACCTGAGCTGAACCCTGAAGATGCAGTAGGCAAGGTTAATGATGAGAAAAATGGTGGATGTGCAGATTACACCAGATTGACGGAGCCCAGGGGTAAAGACTTAAAATGTTAGGGCCCATTATGTTTTATAAAATGAAGTATGAACATTTTTTCCATATACTTGTTTGCCATTTGTATGTTTTCTTTTGAGAAATATCTACTCAATCATTTCCCCATTCTTAATTGAGTTGTTTTTCTTGCCATTAAGTTGTTTTAATTCCTCATAGATTTTGGGCATAAGGCCCTTATCAGATATATGGTTTACAAATAATTTTTCCACTTCATATATTGTCTCTTCACTCTGTCAATTGCTACCTTTGCCATGCAGAAGGTCTTTATTTGATGCAATGTCGTTTGTCTGTTTTTGCTTTTGTTGCCTTTTTGGCATCATATCCAGGAAATCTCTGCCATGCTAATGTCAAGAAGCCTTCTTCCTATGAATAGAGGGGATACCATTGCCGTTGGATAAAAATGGACACATACTCTCCCTTGAGGTGAAAGACTCTGAGGAAGGAACTGATGAAGCTATGATGTTTTTGTAGGGGGAAATGGAAGAAGGCTTCATTCTCAAATGGCAGAACCCTCTAACCTTATTTTTTTCTGTAACGTAGGTACGGTTAACTGAGGAAGGTGGAAACCCAGGGTTTCATCCAAAGTGTTTGTTTGCAGAATAAGTATATACTTTTAAATCCTACTAAATATAAATATTCATCATTCAAACATTGAAATAAAAGTTTACCCAAAGTCAAGCACATAAACGTAAACTTTTATTAACTCCAAATTGGTTCAGGGTATCATGTTTTTAGATAAGAAACACAAGAAATCACTCATGGTGTCTCCTTTTTCCTTGCCCCTAAACTAAAAAAATAATTTTCTAGTAAAATGACACTCAAAAAATTCATCATAAATCTTGGCCTTAACAATGTAACATAAATTTAAAATTTTAAATACATTTTTTTTAAAAAAATCAAATAATTGAAATAAGCCACTAAAGCAAACATTGCATAAGTTAGATTATCAGTAGATAATAACATACAACAGGAAGGGGAGGTATAAAAGCAATTAATATGTTGAAATGTTGATACTTATGACAAACTTGAAAAAAAGTTCATGCTTCATAAAGGCATATTTGGTTATTTAATTTTCTTCTCAAAAATTTTTCGATGCTGCAAACCTACATTTGTCATGTCTTATTTCCTTGGAATAAATAAGCTAAAGATAGCTAAAAGGGACAGCGGGAGTGCAAATGAAGTACAGCTCATTTAGTTCTGACCTCGTTTCATTTCTTCCTAAGAAATACTTATCTCAAAAGTAAATCAGTGCCATTTCTAGCTGGTAATACATGATAAGTATGAAAATGAGTTCATCTTTGAAATTTAACATGCAAATTAATATAACTTTTGGTATCTGGATAAGTCTGGTTAGAAGAGGAAATAGTGAGCTGTTGTTTCAGCTCAGTGACCTTAATACATCAAAACTTGCTGCTTTTTAGAACAGGGATATGATATGTGTAATTAAATGTCCCAATCTGCCTGCCAGTGAGTACATTACTGTACAGGAATAAGGGAGAGACTCCCTAAGAAAACAGAGTGTCATTTTAAGTTGTTTTCTGAATCCTCAGTGCAGTTAAATTGAGCAATTTATCACACAGAGGAATATATTAACTGAATTATCCTCTAGAGGCTTTGATTTAATTAACCTAGGATGGGACTTAGGCATGGATTTTTCTCTTAAAAGCTCGCCAGGTGATTTTAATGTGCAGCCAGGGATGGGGATCACTGAGTTAAATGAAACCTTCAGAATAAGATCCTGTTTCTCAGTGGCTGCTTGGTGATTTTCCCCAACTCCCTATTCATAAAAATTTCAATTTCATCCCACTTCATCACAAAAAAATACTTTGAATGATTTAACATTGTTACTTTAAATAACCGTTAATATGTCTCACATCTAGATATTTCTACTAAGATCTAAGGGAAAAAGAAAAGACAAAAAAAAATTAGATATAAAAAACAAAGCAAAAATGACTTTCCATTAAGACTATAGGAATGATTTCTTAAAATCTTCTCATTTACCTTTGTTTGTTTTTACTTTATTGACTTCTAGCTAAAGTTTATTTCTAAATTATGCAAGGATGGCACGGGGTGTTTTTCCTGCCTCTTTAAGAGTATTTTAAAAGAACAATAAAACATGAAAACTATTTGAGAAAAACTTTTGTGAAGTCTTCCTTAAAGGACTCCAATTTTCTTCATTTTCATGACCATAAAAATATTTGTTAATTATACATGGCAGCACTTATTCTTGGCTATGAATACCAAAGGCCACATTTGACTTTTCAAAAAATTTACTCTTTTTATTACTGCAGTCACTGGAAGTAATAACAATATTGGCTATTGTGAACCTATTTTTTCCTCAGTAAGGCAAAACTGCCTGATGAAGTTAAAACCTAGGAGGAATGTGATTGGCTTATTTTAGGATTATAGTAACTAAGGAAGAAATAGTGGGCATTGCCAGAGAGTGTATTTGGAATTTTAAGAAAACAATTTCAAACAACTTATAGAACAGATATTGAATTGCAGCTACAAAGTTATAAAGACATAGGTCAGTCTTACTTTCATGTGCTAAAGATTAGATTCATAAAGAACTTATGTAAAGAAAGACATTTAGGAAAACTGAAGTTGTAATATAGAGATTTTACTGATGATCTATAATTTTAAAAAGACATGTATATATACATATATGACCCAGATTGAATATTAAATACAGGATATACACTTCTAAGAACATTGCTAGACTGTCTAAAGCCTAGAAAATAAGAAATATTAAATATGCTAAACTAGTATTTCCTAAGTTATATTTGAATATTAATAATGAACACATTTGGTAGAAAAGGTATTCAAAGGTAGTTAGACAAATAGATAATTTGATGTATTGCTCTAACTACATAACTTGGCAGATTCTTTAATATTACCATGTTCTTTGTTTATCATTAAAGTTGAAATGTAGTATGTAACACAGCTCCCCAAAAAAATCTCATGTACCTGAAAATTTTGAATGATGCTGGTGTGGGCTGTGTTATTTCAAAAATCATGTAACTATTCTCATCTCCAGTTCATTTCTTCTCACATTTGATTTACATATCACTATTATCATAGAATATGCTTACTAAAACATTACTTTCAAGATTCCATTCTATTCTGCATATAGCTCATTGCTATGTCATTCAAGTCAAAAATCCTTAACCTGGCATTTTGGAGCCTCTAAAAATTGAACTGCACTTTTTTTTATAACTATTTCTTCTTAGTTCCAGCCATAAACACTGTTCTAAATAGGTAAATATGACCATGTCTAATATTTCCTCCCAACATGCTCCTATAGTAAAAAGAAGCCCAGACCTGGAGGCCCTAGGTTCAGTCTCCTTTACTATGTTTATTCATAATATATGTTAAAATTTTCTTTATTTTCTGTAGTGTAACTATACTGACTACATATAATTAATGCTATAATTTTATAGATGAGAAAACATATCAAGTGAATTGCCTGAGAGAACACAGCTCTTATGTACTGGAACTGGGGTTCAACCCAAAATGTGTGTGATTTCTAGGTCTATTGTGTTTTCACTATACCACACTGAATTAAACAGCACAAAACACTGAAGTGTACAAATTATTAATATGATGAAGTTCAGTTCAGCTTTTCAAAAGTTTACATGAAATTTATGGCTCTTGTAAAATTACTTGCAAATAAGACCGTTAGTCCCAACATACATAAAATGTTTGGCCTACTTAGGAACTATTCTTTTCTGTGCCACCTAAACTCTGACTCAGCAGTACTTAAGAAATTTTTCTAAAGAATTTTCCTAAATTAACTTTTCCCTTTTCTGATTTATCTTTCCTGAGTCTTCCCTTTGAAAAGTTCCTCCTTCCTTTTTAAAACCAATATATCTCCCCAAATTAAAAAAAAAAATACCTATTTAGTAGGTAAGTATTCACAGTTTCATCTTTTATTTCTTCGTAGTCAAGCATTATGATAAACATTGGCATACTGCATTATAATTTGGCAACATACCCTAGGAGGTTTGAGGTTACAATCCATTCACACATTAACTAACTTTGAAAATAATAGGCAGTTTTACATCTGAATGTTCAAACTCTATGGTTATAATATGCAAGATTAAAGACAAACAAAAAGGTTGCTCAGTGAAAGAAAAATTTGAATGTAGGGGATGAGGAGCAGAGGAAAATTTTTTAAAGTTAGTGGAATATTGAGCAATATGGAAAAATTGCTAGTGAGAAATCCTTAGATGAGGTGAAAAATGATTTATGCGAAGAGGAAGATCTAATATTTAATCTTACACTGTTGCTGCCATGTAAATTTGCTACTTTATTATAGCACTGGCTCAAAACTTAAGTGACAGTTATCATCAGTAGTTGACAGTGGTTAGAAATGAATTAGTAACAAATACAAAGGACAGTTGTCTTCTTCTCCAATTATTAGAGAGTTTTTGTTTGTTTGTTTGGTTGGGTGGGTGGTTGGTTGTTTTTATGAAGAAGTTTAGGGTTCTCAGCTTTTATAGAAGTTTGATTTCATGAAAACATGAAAAATTATATGGACTGTTTTTTGGGTAAAGTTTTTGATGCACTGCCTGATGGGGGTTCTAATGATATACACAGTAGTCATTCTGTTTTGGCCTTGTGAACTCCATGAATACTTCATAGGATTGTTAAGAGGCATGTATATACAACTGTGAAGGTCTGAGATTTTGCCAGACTTGCAAGTCAACATGTTAGCTGTGTCTTAGTTGGAATGCTATACTAAATTGCCGTAGATTTGGTGTCTTAAACAGAAAATGTTTGTTTCTCATAGTTCAAGATCAGAATGCCAGCATGGTTGGATTGTGTTGAAGGCCCTCTTCCAAGTTGCAGAGAGCTGACTTCTTTTTACATATTCACATAGGAAAAAGAGAATGAGCTAGCTCTCTGGCCTCATAAGAGTACAGATCTCATTCATGTGGGCTCACCCTCATGATCTAATATACCTCCCAAAGACTCCCACCATCAGTGCTATCACATTGGGTATTTGACATCAACATATGAATTTAGGGGAAATGCAAATATTCAGTCCATATAGCTTGCCACACTTTCACAGATGCCAGCAGAAGTTCAAAGATACATAGGTCAGAGATGGAGGATAGTTTACTACTCACAACAAAAGCAATAGCCAGAATAACAGCATTGGTGTCATTTTACTGAGTCCCAATTCCCAAAGAGGTACATGAATAGGACCAGGTATCAGTTTTTCATATACAGTAAGTTGGATTATAGAAAAAGGAACTTTGGCCATAAGGAGTTCATATATTTTATAATCAGTGGTAAGCATGGCCACAACTTAGCTCTGGAGGGAGACACTCTCTCCATCTTCCAAAACGAAAATAAATTTGTCTTTTGCTTTGGAAAGAACAACTGTCCCTGAATTCCAGTGGTTTGACCTATGAACAACCTTAACGAGTTATTCCAGAACAAAAGCAGTCAGTGTCTTTGCTTGAAAGATGTGTGCAATCACAAGAGACACATGGAGGATTGCCTCCTAACATCTACCCCTTATTTCTACAATATATTGACTTTTGGTATATATATATATATATATATATATATGTATATATATTTTTCCCACATAATATGTATTTAATAAAAATATTTTTGTCTAATACATTGATTTGTGGTGAATTAAAGATAATCAACAAAAGGTTGACTATGTTAAGAACTGTGATAGAGGTAATTAGAAACTAACTAAAATGTTATTCACACTGTAGCCTTTCCCAAACATTGTAAGCTAAGGGCACTGTCTACCATATATCCTTATTTTATTATTTTTCATCAGTATCTAAACTTTTTGGTACATTTTCTTATGAAAATGCCCATTAGTCAGAATGTTTTGATTAATCTGAATGCCAGAGGCTGGAACCAAATCCATTCCATTTTTATCATACAGCATTTAATTAAGATAATTATCTACAGGAATACTAACTGCAGAATGAGGCCAACATCCAGGGACCTAGACTCAACTTTCAGAACAAATCACATCAACATCAGTGTCTACCTTAGAGAGGAAGGTGGCTTTCTCCTTTAGTTTTTATATTGATATTTGCACTTGTCCCAAAGCTTTTAATCTAGATACTTTAGGATGTATTAACAATTGCCTTGGCTCACAAGATGAAAATCTAGGGCAATTGTTTCGTCTATAACAACCCTGATTATTAAGTTGAGGCTGACCTTAATGCCTTCCAGAACTGAGGTGACATCATTGATCAATTCAGCTAATAAGTCAGGGACTAATTTTATAACACCTTTTCTAATCCAGTGGCTCTCATTATCATAGGATAACCACCTTTAGGTCTCTCATAAATAATGAATCAGCTTCCCTCCCAGTAGCTCTCCTAAGTAAGCAAGGTAGCCTCATATTGGCAGGATCTCAATAGTCATCTAAAAGCTTTATGACCTGTAGGTATTTTTATCTTAAACCTTTTTTCAAATCTATTTATTTATTTATTTTAAATCAACAGGTACAATTGTATATATTTGTCATGTACAAGATGATGTGTTAAAGTAAGTATACACTGCAGAGTGGTTAAATCTAGCTATCTATAAAATGTATTATCTAACATATTACTTTGTGGTAAGAACATTTAACATTCACTGTCTTAGTATTTTCCAGGAACACAATATATCATCATTAATCACAGTCACCACATGGTACAATAGATCTTGANCAATTCATTTCATGTTCCTATTATAAAACAAGAAGCAATTTGAGTAAACAAAACCTGGAACTGAAGTAGTTTATGATTGGGCTTTTTTTTTTTTTAACACATCTAAGGTGAATGTCACCATATTTTGGAGAGACAGTCTAGTTAATATCTATTTTCTGCATAAGTACAGTTCCCCGGTAAACATCATGCCTCTGGGGGAAAAATTATTGTTTAAATGTTTAAAATTATGGACCCCTATTCTCAAGAAGAATCTATATCAATCAGGGGACTCAAGATGACAGTACCTTCAAAGTGCCTCCCAAATAGCTGGAAAACTATAGGTTTCCCAGTTCAGTTTTAATTATTAAATGTGGTCTTTGTTTTGGAAAGGGCCCTGTTCTACTTGTACATCCAACTAGAAAGTTGGCATTTGTCTACCTCATGGAATGACAGAGTGACAGCTATAGGAATAGAGGTAGAAAAAATATCTAGAGTTGTGAACAACTGTTTTACTTTGGGGGTGCAGGAGTTTGAGTTATGTCCTACTGTTTCCCATAAGCTTCTTGGTAAGAATAAAGACAGTTGTGTTCAAATTCGTGTCAGAGACATGCCACAGGTGATGAGAGACCTATCAATAAGTTAAATTTACACTGTTTGCAAATTTTAGGAATTCTACACCAAAGTATTTTCCTTTTTTTTTTTTTTTTTTAAAAAAAAAAAAAAAAAAAAGGCTCCAGGGGTAATTCTGAGAAACAAAAATCAGGGCCGGATGCGGTAGTTTATACCTGTAATCCCAGAACTTTGGGAGGCCGAGGTGGGCAGATCATAAGATCAGGAGTTCAAGGCCAGCCTGACCAACATGATGAAACCTCACCTCTACTAAAAATACAAAAATTAGCTGGGCACGGTGGTGTGTGCCTGTAACGACAGTGTGCGCCTCCACCTCTCAGATTCAAGTGATTCTCCTGCCTCAGACTAAGGAGTGAGCTGCGATCGCGCCACTGCACTCCAGCCTGAGTGACAGAGTGAGACTTCATCTGGGAAAAAAAAAGTCATTAACATTTCTCCCTTCTTCATATTTCTTGAGGTCTTATGGTAACTGCTTCTCCCCCATGCCAGGGTTGTTGCTCCCACTTTGCCACCATGAAATTAGTGTGTCCCAATCTAATAGTAATAATTCCACCTTGGCCCCAGTCATTTTATACTCTCATCAGGACATTTTATTTCACTGTTTCAGGGAACCAGGAAATTTTTGTAAAACTTACAATTACTTATTATGTCCTTTAGCCCATGTTGATTACTATAAAGGGACTCAGAAATCCCAACAAAATGATAATTATCCTTAGAATCTAGGTATATTTGAGTCCAACAACAATAACAAAATATTAGATCACTAAAGAAGAATTAAATTTGAATCCCCTGGGCCTTTTTTTTTTTTTGCAAAGACTGCTACCCAAACATTGCACCAAGAAAGGCTGTGGTTGCCGTTAGAGAAAGAAAGATACATCATGCTCAGAAATGGTCAAAGAAATCTTAAATTTGCAAAATAGGCCTATATATTCCCCAGCCATTTCATCAGTACCTGAGAAGTGGTTGAGAAGCAATGATTCCCTTCTGGAGATAGTCTTATTCATTGACCAATTCAAAGCCTTGTGAGTCAGGAGAAGCAGGTGAAGTAGAGTTAGAAATTCTTGAGTTCATTCCAACTTTCAGCAATTCTCTCAATGCTTATGGATGGTAGAGTACATAGAGGTCCATGGAATGCTTTGAACATCAACCCATTTTTTAATTCCTTTTGCAACAATAGGTCAATTACTTTTGGATTGTATTCAGTCTGTAGTTTTCCAAGTGGCAGACTAAACAGCTAGCCTATTGACAACAATCTAAGAGTCAGAACATCCATAAGGCTCATCAAGAGGAGTGTTGACCAGAGATATAAGAATGAATTCTTCCCAGTATATATAGTGACCAGGTTCATGCTAGTTTTAACAGGACTAAGGCTGAGCTTGAACAGCTATAGCGGACCCATTGGGTACCGCTTTCATCGAACCAGGTTTATGTATTTAGAAGGATCTCTGTGAACTCAGGGGCCACTGAACCAGACAACAGAGTAGAGGTAAATTTTCTCCTCAAAGGAAAAGCTGCCATTTTTTAATGTAAAGCTGAGAAGCCCTTGGGACCAGGCTGGATGCATTTTTGAAAATGCTATTTCCATTTGACAAGCAAGGCCTGTGGGCCCTCCTCCCCTTATTAATCAAGAAACCCAGGTTGACCTATCATTTGAGCATATCAAGCTAGGGAGTCACAATAACTCTATGGGTTAGACACTGAGACTGAACAAGAGCCAGGTTAAAAATAGCCACTTTTCAAAATGAGTGTGCCTGGTGGTCTTTCCACTGACAAGTTTGGGACACCTTGATGAAGGCTGCCTCCTTTTGTCAGAAGCCCAGTGGGTAAAATCATTAGTCACAGACACTTATAGCTCAAAAGAGTCATCAAGGTCATGGGGTTGAAAAGGTAATAGTACTTTTCTCCTAAATGAACTTCTCGCTTGGGAGAATTATTTTGGCCTTTTATGGGCATTCATAATACAAACATGTAATATCACTGTTAATTATTATATATGGAACAGTAGAATCTTCAACAATGGTTCATCAAATTTGCTGAAAGGGCTCTTCCCATAAGGCCTCATTAGCTCCTCTTTCCCATTGTGAACTTTACCTGAACCCCATCAATTTGATTTGAGAATTCAGTATCCTGCAGGATTGGGTAAAATAGTAACTGAGGTGCCTGTGTCTAATAGAGTTATGAAAGTTTGAACTTTCCTTACTAAATTTACCAGCATATTCCCAGCAAAGACAGGAGAGTATGGTCTTTGGTCCACACTGGGGATGAGAAAGACTTCAATCCCATCCCTGATCATCCTTGCCTTTAAAGCAGATGAGGTCATTTAAGTGGGGGAAGGAGGGAATCAGGAAATATGGAAGGAGAGAATGGTGTTATTCTTCGTTTATGGAGAGAGAGCCATGTGTGTTTAGTTTCAGTTTTGAGCAGTACAATGGCTGATTTAAAGAATTTTTCTAGGTACTTGAGTCAGTTTCTCATCTCCCAGTGGTAGATCAACTCTATCAGCATTGTAAACTCAGTTTAGGGTTGTAAAAGCCTAAATATTAGAAAATGTTTCATTTATAGTTTCTCATGGGAGTTTGTTCATCCAAATCTTCCAAACAGGGCCAAAGCAACATGTAGCAGCCTACACCCACTGACAAAATTGTAAGGCCTTTTAATGTTGTCTTTAAATGGACCTGTGATTGCTGTGACACACTGCAGAAGAGTTTTAGTCATAAGATGGTGCTGTGATTGTCATTTTGCCTTATCAAGCATTAATCTCGCTGCCTCTCATATCTGAAGCAAAAGTCAAAATTCTCATAATTTGCCTGGCTTCTTACCATACTGGTCATGAATTTTCTTTATGTCATTCTTAGAGTATGCAGCCATCTCCATAACTTGTCTGAAACCAGGTAGAAACTTCTGCTCCCTGTCTCCAGTACAAATGTTAATACTGGTTGTTACTATGGTATGTATCTGAGACAGGCTGCCATATTGCTAAGAAATATTCCTATCTTAAAGAGAGTTAATGTACCTGTTAGGACAGCTATCTGTGCTTCTACCTTACAGTACTCAGCCTGCGTCCTCTCCCTAATGTCTCCTCATTAACAGCAATAAAGTAGAGGACCATTTGTTGCCTGGTTGACCATTAAATTTGGTCAATGTATTTACCTCAGATTTCCAGAGACATTTCTAAAATCCCATTAGTTGGCCTGTGAGAGCCTCATACTTCATCTTTCAGAGAGCCTTTTCTCTATCAGTATCCCATCTTCATACACAAATTTGCCAAGGACTATAAAGTGTCTAATATTTTACCATACTTGCAAGTTGACAAATTATACTGCCACAGTTTTATGAATGCCAGTGGTAGTCAGAAACTGCCTGGGTCACAGTTTACTCACAGCACTAGAGGTAGTCACAATATTAACCCCCGTGCCACGTCCTTGATCCCCAGTTTCCACAGTACCACATGAAGAGAACAAGGTATCAGCTGCACATACTATGAATTACAAGAGAGGACTGAGCTTAGAGGACTTGAATCTTTTATAAAGGACAGGTGTTGTGCTTGTCCTATTGCTCCAGACTCTAAAGAGAGACAAATCTTATCTTCCAAAATTTTAAGTGGCCCTGTCATTTTTTCTTCTCAGGCTGTTTTCTATACAAAAATTCTTAAAAAAAAAACTAGCCTGGAACAAATGACTTTGCATGCAGGAGATATATACACACGAGAGACCAATGGAGAATTATCTCACAAGAACTTGGAAATAGTCTACTGGATCCCAAGGGCACTAAATTCTTCCTCAGCTGCCTGCTATGATTCCATGAGTCATGACTGCCCTGATGGCTCTAAATAATATGAGTTATCTTTTTCCTGCCCATGAACACAGAGAAAGTGTTACTAATAGAATAATCGGAAAAACTGTGTCCTTTTGTAGCAAGTGAGAGAAAATAAAGAGAAAAGGAATTACAAAATAAGAAATCAATATACTTTATTTTAATAAACATTACAACTTTTCATATTAAAGGTACTTTATTCTAACAAACTAAAATGAATGTCATACAACAATCCTGTTAAAGTGATGAAGCTAACCAGAAGATATATAAGTCTCTCTCTCTCTCTCTCTCTACACACACACACACACACACACACACACACAACCAGTGTGTATATATAAACACTGGTTAGTACTTTGTACATCTGAGACTGACTGCCAGATTGTTGGGAAATGTCCCTACCTGAAGGAGAATTAGCATACCTGTTAGGATGTGTATATACGTGTGTGTGTGTATATATATATATATATATATATATATATATATGTATATATGCCTTTATATATTAAATAGGTTGGTATAGATACAGCAAATATATAGTAAAGAGTCTTTAGTTAATACTTTAGAATATTAAAAGCTAAAATGCTTAGAATGAAAATAACTTTTGAAAATATCAATGTGAAAATGTGCTTATATGCACATATTTTAGGCCAATCTGATTTAGTATTTTTTCAAAAGATATAGAGCAATATGATACTTCACAGTTTAGTTCTGGATACTCAGATTTCTATAAGGGTAGAGCCATAAATGACATTTTTCTGCCCCACTAACTGGTAAATAAAGAATCAAAAATTCTATTAGTTTCTGCATAGTCTAGGACAACTGTAACATTAATGTTCAAGTTATTAGAGGTTATATGAAAGTACTGATGTAGGAATAGACCTAAGCCATACAATGCATTAAAATTAAGGAATTAAAAATTCACAGTTCTGTAATATTTTAAACAACATTTCATGTTGTATGTGTCCAAATTGTGGTTTATTTGTATAAGAAATTGAAATTAAGCTCATTGATTTTATTTATTTTTGTAACTCATTTTCAAGAACAAGCTCTATTCACTTTACTGAGATGAATTATTTGAAGAGTTAGTAATCTAAACTTTGCAGGTCACATAATAAGTGTGGTGCAAATTATTAAAAACAAAGTTATAATTTTATGTCTTCTGCAATTTCCCTTGGTGTTGTCCAACAAACAAAGATTTTGTGATTTACGATAAAGAAAAAAAATGCAATATATATTCTTATAATGATCATCTTATAATTCCATGTATGATAAAAAATAAAATAACATATTGTGGCGCTGTTCACAATAGCAAAGACTTGGAACCAACCTAAATGCCCATCAAGAATAGACTGGATAAACAAAATGTGGCACATATACACTATAGAATACTATACAGCCATAAAAAAGGATGAGTTCATGTCCTTTGCAGGGACATGGATGAAGCTGGAAACCATCATTCTCAGCAAACTGACACAAGAACAGAAAACCAAACACTGCATACTCTCCCTCATAAGTGGGTGTTGAACAATGAGAACACACAGACACAGGGAGGGGAACATCACACATCTGGGCCTGTCAAGGGGTGGGAGGGATAAGGGAGGATAGTAGGGGTGGGGGGATTGGGGAGGGCTAACATTAGGAGAAATACCTAGTGTAGATGACAGGGGGATCAATGTAGCAAACCACCATGGTATGTGTATACCTATGTAACAAACCTGCATGTTCTGCACATGTACCCCAAAACTTAAAGTATAATTTTAAAAAGTGAAAAAAACATATTGTGATTTTAATAGTGAAATATTCCTTTTCTCTAATTTTGTATGCAATTGTCAACTTAATATACGTTGGTGTGCATGCACAAACATGTATCTGTGTATATACATGCATATATATATTTGTTGTGTTTTGAATTTTATTCAATTTTATTTTAATATTGAAATTCAATATCAAATTTGCTGTGTTAAAATAAGCACTGCTGTTAAGTTTATACATTTTTGTAACTACATTACTTTAAAACCTTATCATTCAAATTACACAAAATAAGAAGCAAATGAAGTTTAAATATAGTGTCCATTTACTGAAAAGCGAAATAATTTACTAGAGTACTAATATCTAACAAAAGTATTTTATTCCCAAGTAACATAAAAATTTGGCTTGAAAACCATGAATACAAATGAAAACCATAATGCATATTATGTGATAAATTTTATGAATGCAAAAGTGACAGAAATACAATGTAATCATCAAGCTAAGCATAATTATATTACTGGTAGAGAAATTGAATTCTTCAAGCATTAGAAGGACATTCTTTGAAATCAATCCACCAATATCACCATCTTCAAAAACTAGAAAGGATGTGACTAGTATCCTTAAAGCTTTTCTCCTGTTAGTTTTTATTAGGCATTGTAAATTTATGAAGCTATTTAACATTGGAAGCTGGCTTAGAATATTAGTGTAATGTCATTTAGGCACAGCAGTAAGGAAAAAATAATTTATACTTACAAAATTATTTATATATGTATAAAAATAATCTGTTTGGAAATATAAAGACAGCAGGACATACTTTTTTAACTTGAAACTTCCATTTTGTTATTTGTAAATAAATCACTAGAAAGGGGACCAGTCTGTTAGCCTTCTAATAACCACAACAATAATAAAACCTGAAGGTTAGATAATAACAGAAATAATATTTCCTACTGCACTTACTTAGTAATCCTTTTATATTGTATTTAAAATTAGAGAGTATTCTGTCTTTCACTTTGTTACTCCCGCTTTATGCCTATCTCATTCACTCTTGTATCTCTTCTTCCCACAACACTACACACACACACACACACACACACACACACACACACACACACACACTATATTGTAGGGATTTCTTGATAGAAATACCTCTTTTTCTAAAAAGTAACATTTTAACCTCTTGATATTTATGTTAAAATTAATCTGGGATATCATTTTCTATATTACCCAATTTGCTGAGTTTCTTATTAACTTAGACTCAAGATTAATCAATCAGGGAATGTTATTAGTAGGGCGGGAACAAATAGGGTTAATCAGATAGATATCTAGACTATTTCTCCCTTAAATTTTTAAATCTTAGAATAATGATATTCTTCTACAACGGTGAATAAAATGTCTTTACATGTTCTTAATTTATTCCACAAATATGTATTGAGTGCATTCTGTGTCTGGTACTAGAGTATGCTTTGGGAATAAAACATTGACAAATAACGGACATGGTCTCTGTTCTCATTGAACCTACTGAATGAGAAGGGTGAAAGACAAACACGCACATGTATACATACATAAGTGCAGTTTTATAAAAATAATGAAGTCCTAAGGAAGAGCAGCAGTGGGCTCTATAAATGTATTACATGGAGAATTTGTTTGAAATGGAAAGATTTAGTTGATCAAACAATGACTAAAGTGACAGCTGAAAGATGACTTAAAATGTATGGAAAGAGGGCCGAGTGCGGTGGCCCACACCTGTAATCCCAGCCCTTTGGGTTGGCGGAGGCGGGCGGATCACGAGGTCAAGAGATGGAGACCATCCTGGCCAAAATGGTGAAACCTCGTCTCTACTAAAAATACAAAACAGCCTGGCGTGTTGGCGGACGCCTGTAGTCCCAGCTACTCGGGTGGCTGAGGCAGTAGAATTGCTTGAATCCGGAGGCAGAGGTTGCGGTAAGCAGAGATCACACCCTTGCACTCCAGCCTGGAGACAGAGCTTGACTCTGTCAAAAAAAAAAAAAAAAAAAAAAGTAGGAAAAAAGAGAAATATTTCCTGACTCAGGGAGTAGTATGTACAAAAGCTGCAGCTGGAGGAACAGGGGTGAAGAAATTCGAAGACCAGAGTAGCCAGAGGATAAAGATTAAAGAATTTCTTTGGAATAGCCTGTAGAGGCAAGTAGAGACAGACTGGGCAGGTTTTTATATGCCAAGGTAAGGAAGCTTGTTTTTATTCTAAAAGCAATTGAGAAGTCATTGCTTTTTATAAACGCTATGGATATACATAATCAGATTTGCATTTTCAAAATGTAACTGGATGTAGTGTAAAGAATTGAACCAAATATAACTGGAAAGTATAATGGAATAAATATAAATGGAAGCAAAATACATGGATGGAATACAAAGAATGAAACCAAACATTATCCAGGCAAGAAATTGTGATAACTTGTATTGTTGTAGTGGTGGTGAAAATGGAGAGAACTAAATGAATTTCAGAGACTGTATAGTAGGAAAAATTTATAAAATTTGGTGATGGATTAAATAAGGTGGCACTGGGTAAAAGGAAATTCAGTATCATAAATTACTTCTGAATTTCTAGCTTACACCATGTTCCAGTTATCCATGGGTATGTGACAAATATCTCAACACTTGGTAGTTTAAGCATCAGCAATATTTATTTTGCGCAGATTTCTGTGATTTGGGCAAGGCTGTGCAGAAATAACTCATCTTTTTATCACTTCATATCTATTGGGCAGCTCCAAAGCTGAAAGCTGGAATCGTCTGAAGTTCCTCTTATTCTCAAGTCTGGAGTTGATGCTGGCTGATGCTGGGATGTTTAGAGTTGTGGCCAGAGCACCCACATGGGGACTTTCTATGTAGTGTTAGACTTCTTTATAACACAGTGGCTAGTTTCAATGGCAAATTCCAAGCAGTAGCTCTGGAGCCTTTTATGACTTCACCTTGGAAGTTATTTAGCATCACTTCACCACATCATATTCACTAGGAGCAAATCAATAAAGTTAGCCTGAAATCAATGGGAGGAGTGTCAAGGAATATGTGGACGTGTTTAAAACCAGCACAGATAACTCTCTGAAAGATGGTTCCATTATTGAAAAAGGCAACATAATAATAAGACTAGATGTGAAAAACACTACTTTTGCTTCTGCTTTTTCTTTCTCTGTTAGCATCTATTTTACATTACCTACTTTTTCAGGACTTTGTCTATCACTTGCAAATTATTGACTCCTAAATCCTATCTAACCTTGACCCCTCTTCTAAGCACTAGTAGCTGCTTGTTGTCTCTAGAATGTCTTACCCCCATCTTCAATTTAAGTCGTTTAACATTAACACCTTATTTTTTCTCAAAATTGCCCCTTGTCTTGAAATAATTTTTGAAAAGTCAGTTCTCTTCAATCTCTTGGATTTGTCTTTGATTCCCCTCGCTCAGCACCAATACTGTTCAATTACCTGGTTTAACCAAGTCCACATTTAACAGCCATCTTACATCCACCTGTTCATTTTCTTTCCTTTATGTCTATTTTAAAATTATTTTTCAGCCTTACTCAGAATATTCTGGACATGTGATGATTTTTGCTTGTTCTTTCAAGAATAAATCAGCTTATTTTTTTCTCAGAAATTTGCTTTGGGCTTTCTTTTTCTGGAATAATTTTCCCAGAAACATTTACATATCAGGTTCCTATAATTCATTAATTTACCTGTTCAGGCTCCCCTTACCATCATTGCTGAAACAGCTACCTATTATAATTATTTCTTTTACCATTTAAAAAAATTATGCTACACATTATTATTAAAAATAATTATGGTTTTATAATATATATAGCCTATATATCAATTGTTTGATGGCATCTCTTATTAGAATGTAAACTCCATGTGGTCAGACATGGTATGAGTTTTGTTGACTATTATATCACCAGACTGTCTCAAAAAGAGGGAGTGAGAGACAGTAAGCATTCAATAAAAAGTTATTGAATAAATGAATGAGCAAACAAGTGGAATGTATAGACATTACTCTGCCTTATAGCCTTCTTAGTCAAACTCTCATCCATGAATCTTTCTTTCCATTCTAGCAAAAAGTGATTACCTTGTCTTCCAAACTCCACTGGCATTTATTATACATTCCAGTGTTAGTGATTGCTTATCTATGATAAATACTATCAATGTGATATCTTGGTTTTTTTTTTTTCAATTCTCATTTTTATCTTTTAGTTTTCCAACTAAATTATAAGCTCCTTAAATTGGTGGTTATTTTCCAAGCAATTAATACATTAGTATAAGCAAGTAATATGAATAGACATACCTATATGGATTTAATCTACATAAATTGATTCCATGCATCTAAATTCTTCTTAATTTTAAAGCATTGCACATTTGATGACTAATAATAGCAATGAAATACTGACTAGTTTAAATCAGATGTTATACTAATATTTCTGTCTGTATTATCTCTTTTATTTTTACACTACTCTATTGTGGCAATTAATTTCATTCCCTATGTATTGGTGAGAAAACATGTAAGTCTCAAGGAATTTAGAGTGCTCACCCTGTGACACACAACTAAAAGCGACGGGAATGGGTTTCACACTTCACTCTTCTTCACTTCAGAGTTTGCACTATTTACCACTATATAATGCAACATCTCAAAGCCATCTGGGTCTATATGCTGATACAAATGAATCTCTCAATATTGAGGTTATAATCCTTAAAAACATTTTTTACCTTTGGAGGTATGATGATCTCTTGGAAATTAAAACGATAAGTAAAACTTTATGAAATCATCTATTTTCAAAACAAATCTAAGTTTGATATTACAGAGACCCTTTGTTGTGTTTCTTGTTCGTTTGGTATTTCGACTGGGCTTTAAATCCAATATATTTGACCCTGGGAATCTCCCTTATTTATTTTATCAAGTTACGGCACAATACATTTGTAGCCCATTTCTGCTCCTTTAAAAATTATTATGATAGTTACAAAATTGTTTTCAGGGCTTGATCTTTTATCTTTATTAGTAAAGTGTTCTTTCTGTATATTACTTTGTAAACACTTGTACACTGCATAGGAACAAAAAGTAATAATTACCATCAGGTTCTAGCATATAAGAATACTAAACTTAATGTAAGAAGAGCAAAAAATTTAAAATCATGGTATTAGAAATAAAACCATATTATCTCAAAGTCGTAGTTAGCAATATTGCAGTTGGTAAGGCACTAAAATATCAGATATTCTACCTCAGCAGACATGCAAAGTATGGAGGAAGGACTGGGAAGAAGTTTGAGAAACAGGAATCAAATCCCTGCTTCACCACCTCCTGACCAAGTGACCTGGAGAAAGTTACTGTATCTAAGCCAGTGAATGGTTCTCAATGGTGGCTGTACTTGATAATAATGAGTTTTATAAAAATACTGATATTCTGCTCCCATCCCTAGATGTTTTAATTTAATTGCATTAATGTTGGGAATTGCAGTTAAATCAGAACTCTAAGATTGGAACCTGAGTACCAATATTTTAAAAGGTTTACCAGGCAATTCCAGCATTTACCAGACAATCAATGACTTAATCTAGTCATTGATTCTCAATCTTGGCTTTACATTGAATCTAACTAAAACTTTAATTTCCTTATTTCAAAAATGTAGATAATGATATCTACCGCCACAGGTTGTTGTGAGAGTTTGTTAAGATAATGCATATAATGCCTGATACATAGTAAAAACCCAGTTGTTAAGCTTACAGTAATAGTGGTAGTAGAAGTAGTAGTAGCAGTAGTAGTAGTAGTAGCAGTGGCAGCTTCAGCAACAAAAGCAGAAGTACTAATAGTGCCATTATTATTACTCATTTTCCTTTGGCTATATATTGACTTAGTTTATCCATTTACTTACTCAACAAACCATTGCTCTGAATCTGCTACTTGCCAGTTATGATTCTGGGCTCTGGAGATTGAATGGTTGGCAAAACAGCCAAAGTTTCTCTTTTTATAGAGCTCACATTCTAAGGTAGGCAACACAAAATAAACAAATACTGAACTAGGAATAGAGAAAAATTGCAGGATAAGTACTGTGAAGAAAAAATTAAGGAACAAAAAATAGCCTGCTGTTGTGGATGTGGTGACCAGGGAAGCCCTCTCTGAGATGCCATTTAAGTAGTGTCCTGAAATTAAGATGGAAAATATGCACTTATCTGAGGAAGTTGTAGCCCAAACAAGCAGTGAGAACAGCAAATACAAAAGTGCTGATAGTAGGTGTTGATGTTTCCATAAAGCACTTTACCATAATATGTAAATCAAAATTTCAGCATATAGTTTGTTTAAAAAACTTCCTATATTTTTTCTTTTGTTGAATGGCAGTTAAACTTCATATATGATAGACTCACTTGTTGTTTTGATACTATAATACATTATTTGTCAGCAAGGCATAATTACCCCTATTAATGTTCAGTTTCATATTAAGGTCCCATAAAATATAGCAAAGTTGGAATTAAAACTCAGGCTTTTAATTCATGTTTCTATAGAGTTATTGAAACATGCAGTCTTCGAAAAATGGAACAATTTTTATATGTGTTAGTTGCGATAGTTATATAAGCAGATATTTGAAAACATTCTTGGCCTGTGATTACATTTGTTCAAGTACACCAAAATAAAATAATATATTCATAGGAATGGCAATAAGGGAGAGAATACTTAATAATAAATGTATAAAAGTAATGGAAAAATATATACAAATGCATGGATTTCTAATAATAATTGACAGAGGAGATAGAAGTTAATACATATAGTATTCATTCATATTTAATAAACATCTACAATTCCAGATGGATAAAGATAGTAAGACTTTTGGAGTATACATACTTTTATATTCCCACATTTTCTGCCCTGAATATAACACATTTACACACATACACACACACACACACGTGCATGCTGGCTCACCTTAATTTAGGGAGTTAGAGTAGCCTCTTGGTTAAAAAAATAGACTGGGGCCAGATATAGAGAGATTTAATTTCCTGCTCTACACTGTATATGACTATAGACAAATTATGTATAAGTCTCAATTTATTAATGTGTAAAACAAAAATAATCAAAACCATTTTATACAGTTGTTATGTGTACATCAAATTTTGGTTTAGTAGCAAGTCTGTAAATGTCATACAACCTGACATTTTACCTGGTTAAACTGAATGAACTTAGTCCCTTTAGTTCCTTTTTCACAAGGCAGGAGGGCAGAACCATGCTAAATGAATGAACTAGGTCTAGACTGAACCTGATACCTGGAAAATCAGAACCTTCTCCCTTCAAGCTTCATAGCATTTAAAGAACAGTCACTCTGCTGGAGCTGTCTCCGAAAACATCTGCCCAGTTAAAGTATTTCTCCTCTTGGATGATAAAGCTGAAAGTACTAGGTGTAAAATGTGGGGGAGAAATATTTCCCATCAATAATCTTAATGAGTCAATTAATTGGTGGGCAACTCTGTGTGAAGAAGGCCCTATGGCAGAAGGCAGTGCTGCTCAAGACTGAATGTGCAGAGTTATCACTTGGGGAATTCAAAGGCACGTTCTGACTCAGTAAAACTCAATAAGAACCTAGATTTCACATTTCTGTCAGACTTCCAGGTGATTCCACAACTGCTGCAGATCACATATTAAGTAGCAAGACCAAAAGAAAGGCTATTGTATCAGAAGTTAGAAGTGCTAGGAGGTCTGTTGTGTGGCTTTGGAACAAATTCTCTTGATGCAAAAATGGGAATCATCATACTATCCTGCTATCTGATGGATGTGACTGTTAAAAGACTATATATAAATATTAATATATAGAGGTATATATTTCATAGAGAGATCTGAGAGCTAACTGCAATATTGTAAATGTAAATGTCTATTCTTAATTATCTGAATAAATAACAAGACAATGTAGCAATCCTTAGCTCTCAGAAGTTCTGAAAAACAAAGCATCAAGTGCTCCATCTGTACTATATCTTTCTCACCTGCTTTGTTACACATTTTTCCCTCAAAAGAGCCACAGCATTTAAATAAGACTAGAGATGGAGAAACAAGACATATGGCTGAGGTTTCTTCTTTCCTAAAATATTTAATGAGCATATGTGAAAGTCACATACTAGTGAAAGTCACATAATAGTGAATAGTGAAAATGAATTTAGTATATTCTTTCTTCAGTGAAAAATAACAATAGTTTGAAAGAGGACATTGATTTTTAAAAGCAGACCTGTGGAAATTCCAGATAGTTAAGGAAATTGAGTACCATCTTTAATTCAGTAGCCTCAGGAAGTAGCATGGGCTTATCCGAAAGTATCATGTGCATATGACATCTTTTTTCTAAAATGTAAAATCATTTAATGAAAAGAGTTTTACTTGGCATTGTTTCTGGCATTATGATGAAACTATATGTATTACAGGTTAAGAAAAAAATAATGTTACCTCGTGTTTCTAAAATGGCTGTCCTCGTATCAAGACTTTTTTCTTTTTCTTTATGCCAGACACTTAAGCAAAGACATTATCATTCCCTCTAAAAGAAGTGCTGGCAATCACTGAAAGAACTGTCATCTAAGATAACGGCAATTTAATCACATGGTAAAATGCTATTGTCACTTGATGCATTTTGATGGGAAGAATGTCACTGATGTTTTATTTCTCCCATGAATTTTAATCGGAAAATAAACCATTAGTGCCAAAACTGAATACAGTATACTACTGTGACACTGTAAAAATGGTGCATTTAAAAATTGACAAGTGCTTTTTTCTGTGTGTTCTGAAAACTACATTCATTTCACATATATTACACATAAAAACACATTCTGAGGACAACTTTCCTCTCTTTCCTCAGCAGTGATGATCTGGCTGTTTGTCAGGGCATGTCAGAAGATAGGAATCTTACACAGGGAACACTGAAGACCAATTATCAGGATTTCTATCCTGACAAACTGTCTTTAAATGTATTGTCTTATAAGATCGGAGGTAGAAAGAGAGGGTATAGTCAGTAAGAATTTAGTTCATTTAATTTATTCTAGTTTAAAGGTAGTTTAAAAAATGGATATTGACTTTACATCTGTAATTTGTTAAATACATATTTTTTTTCTTTGGAAGGATACCAAGTTTTTTGTTTCACAGGACCAACATAACCACTACCCAAGTTCAAATTTTCCTGCTCTTCATTCAATTTGAAGTTTTCCCAAGCAAATGTGAAATCATTGAATACAGCTTACAAGTTTCAAGTTAACTGAAAGAAGACAAAACACACAAATTTCCATAGGTGCTGCCTGGAAATACTTGGGCAGATTAAGATCTAGAAATAGATTGATGCTAGGCTGGTCTGTGTGAATCACCTCATTTGAGAAATCCCAAATTTCCCTTTTTCAAGTCCGTTTATGTTTCTCAAGCATATGAGCTAGGTCTCTCGTCTTTAATGATATGGAAGCATGCCAGCTCATCTCTCCTCCAGACTTGGCTGCTGAAAGGCTCATGGAGGCTGAGTGCCATCTGAGTCCAGAGGCAATGAATGGCACAGCTGAATATCATCAGGGTAATGATGGTATCTCATTGCACTCTAAATCTATTATTTGATACAGAAATAGAGCAGGGGACTTTCCTGGCATTTCAATTATAAGAATTAGAAGGAAATGTGGAAAATGTAGGGGCAGCAAGGGGAAAGTTTTGGAGAGAAACCCAGGGCACACTTAACTTTCCTTTTTCCCGTTAGAGAATACAATATTGCAAACCAGAGATTTGCTTTCAGTTTTAAAACAAACCATTTTCTAAATGATTTAACTTTCTAAAAATATCCAGTGGAATCAATTTTTGTTAATTGGTTGTCTTAATATTAGAATTTGAATGAGGGAATCAGTGTGTCCAAAGGCTCTTGTACAAACCATAAATCCTTTTGGCCTCATCTCTTATTCCAGTCAATGCTGCGGTGACCAGTTACGTTTCATGCAGGTTCACCTCTTCATGCCTCTATAGACTTCTGCATCTTGCTTCCTGCCCTATGGCCTCTTTGACACCTGGTATAGAAAATCTGTGAATGTGATTGGCCTTTACACAGGTGTAAATGGGAATTACAAAGTGCTCAATTTTATAAGTCAATTATTGACCTACAAAGAGATATGAACAAATGATTAAATAAATGCATCTTTCTTTCTTTTTTTTACAATCAATTTTATATCATTTTATTTTTATTTTTTTCCCCATTTATTTTATTGCATTTTAGGTTTGGGGGTACATGTGAAGAACATGAAAGATTGTTGCATAGGTGCACACGTGACAGTGTGATTTGCTGCCTTCCTCCCCATCACCTACATCTGGCATCTCTCCCCTTGCTATTTCTCCCCAGCTCCCCACCCCCCACTGCCCATCCCCTATTTCCCCCCAACAGACCCCAGTATGTAGTGCTCCCCTCCCTGGGTCCATGTGTTCTCATTGTTCAACACCCGCCTATGAGTGAGAACATGCGGTGTTTGATCTTCTGCTCTTCTGTCAGTTTGCTGAGAATGATGGTTTCCAGGTTCATCCATGTCCCTACAAAGGACACAAACTCATCGTTTTTGATGGCTGCATAATATTCCATGGTGTATATGTGCCACATTTTTGCAGTTTACCCATGTGACAAAGGGCTGATATCCAGAATTTACAAAGAACTAAAACAGATCTACAAGAAAAATCTAACAAGCCCATTCAAAAGTAGGCAAAGGATATGAACAGATACTTTACAAAAGAAGACATATGTGAGGCCAACAAGCATATGAAAAAATGCTCATCATCACTGGTCATCAGAGAAATGCAAATCAAAACTACATTGAGATACCATCTCATGCCAGTTAGAATGGCGATCATTAAAAAATCTGGAGACAACACATGCTGGAGAGGATGTGGAGAAATAGGAACACTTTTGCACTGTTGGTGGGAGTGTAAATTAGTTCAACCATTGTGGAAGACAGTGTGGCGATTCCTCAAAGACCTAGAAATAGGAATTCCATTTGATCCAGCAATCCCGTTACTGGGTATATATCCAAAAGATTACAAATTGTTCTACTATAAGGACACGTGCACAGGAATGTTCATTGCATCTTTCTTTCTTCTGCAATTTCCTCTGCTTTTCTGAGAGGAATTTTACAAGTTTTGTCAGAAATTTCTGTAGAATCAAAGTACAATTACTCAGAGTGGTAACACACTGAATGTCATATGCATGTACTGGTTTTCCTATATTCCAGGCTTGTTTCAATGCCTCACCTGTTCCTCATTGCTGCTCCTTGAGATCATATTACTAGCAAAATCCTTTACACATAGTCTTTGATTAAGGCATAGTTTCTGGGCAATGTAGTCTAAGACAAGTAATTTTGTGGGGCTTCCTAGCACTCCATTGGCTTTCAATCTACAGTAGCCAGATCCTGTCAATCTCCACTTAACCTTTTGTTTGGAATTGAATAATTAGATTATCCGTGCTTGAGAAACAGTCAGGAATTTATATCCCTAGAGAATGATCCTACCGGAAACTTAAGTATAGCAAACATCTCTGTTTCATTTCTCCCTGGTTCTGTGTATGGCCATAATCTCAAAGGGAATTCAAATTATTTCCCTAAACCTCATGGGCATTGTCTGTGCTAATCTCCATGGAATGGTGAAATCACTGGTATGTTTCTCAGGAATACACATCAAAGTAATTTATCACAAGATTTATAGTTGTTTTTGTTTTTGTTTCTGTTCTGTGGATATATATGCGCATAGGGGAAATAGTTCCTGAAACAGTTTGCTGTGGTTTACTGCAGGAGGTAATAATTCTGGACAGCTTCCCACCCAGGAAGGCATTATGTAAACATTTTTCACTGACTAACAGGATTTCATTACCAGTGGAATACTAACTGAGTCGATTTATGGGCTAAATAAATGTAATTTTATTAGTATTTCCTTTTGGGTGATAGTCTAAATGCTGTGAAAAATTTATGACAATCCTAAGTTCTTTGATCATCCAAGGTATTTTTCTACATAAAGACTTCTATCAAACAGTTTATTAGGTAATCACCTACTTATCCTTTCAGGCTACATGATCTTTAAAATTGTATGCACTATGCATACTATAACATAATACACAGAAAATGTGAAAAGACTTATGCATTACATATTTGTAAAACTTTGAACTTCAAGGACCAGGGAATTAAGAAATATGTCTTTATTGGTATAAATGGCTTATTTATAAGAAATAGTTTCTTCTGTTTAAACTTGAAAAAATTACGTTCTATGCATCTATGTAAGTAGTCCGTAATAGTACTTACATTTGTATATATTCATGTTGCAATTAAAAAAGCTGCAATAACTAATTGTAATATTTTTTCTGTAATACTCTATTAATATTACCTCAGAAGTAAACCAGAATTGATAAAAATCGAATGAATATTTATAGCATACAAGATAAGAACTTAGGCTTTGTTTTGTAGCTGTCCTGGGTTCAAATGAGCATGGGTGCGTTATTTAACTTCTCTAATCTCAGTTACATTATTTGTACTTTTCAAAAAATAATAACAAATAATTCTAGTGATGCACACTTACACAGTGCTTACAGTATGATAGGCCAGCTTTAACTGTATGAATTAATTCAATCTCAACAAACTTAGAAGGTGCTATATCATTTCAATTTCAGTAATGAGGAAACTGAGGTACAGAGAGATTTAGTGGCTCATTTTCGTCAACTTGAAAATAGAGCCAAGATTTGAACCATGCAGTCAAGGTCCATTTGAACCATACAGTCAGCCCTCCAAATCCTCAAGTTCAACCAATCATGGATCAAAAACAATGAGAAATAAAATATACATATAAAAATAAAAATAATACATATTTATAAACAAATACAGTATAACGATTTTGTACAGGGCATTTATATTATATTAGGCATTACATAAGTATTCTACAATGATTTATGGTGTACAGGGGAATGTGCATAGTTTATATATAAATACTATAACACTTTTTAAAGAACTTGAACACCCCAGATTTTGGTATCCAAGGGGAGTCCTGGCACCAGTTCTTCAAGAATATCTTAGGACAACTATATTTATCTAACAGGTGCTATGTCTTGCTGTTTTGCTCTAAATTATTAAATACTATAAAATAGCTAAAGCTCTCCAAACAATGTCTAGTATGCAGTACACCCTCACTATGATTATTTGTGTTTGTCATTATCTGTAGGGCTAACACAGCTAATTAACACATAGCAATGAACACTTCTGCACATTTCCTAGGATAGGAATTGCTTGAAAGTAAGAATTCTAAGACACAAGATAACAATAACATATTTTGAGCCAACAACTGATGTAGCCTTCTTTAGATTTTAAAAATTTGCTCCTTTTCCTTTGAGAGAAAGAAAAAAAAAAACACAGAAGAAGCATTTCAAAAGGCACAAAAGAAAAATGATTTAACATTTACATTGGATATATGATTAAATGAATACATATGAGTTACACATTTACAGATACAATGTCAAACAATTCTTTTTACTAAGCAATTTGATTTCAGAGATAAATTTCTATATTTGTATTAAACTTTTTTTAAAGTTTCTCTTAATGTTTATCCTAAATCAACATCAGAAAAAAACAAGCAAGTAAAAGCCACAGAATCCTGATATTTGGAATATATGAAAGTCACAGCTTTCTGATTGGCTAATATAGAACAATGAATATTTAATAAATGTAAAAAGTGGTAATTTCTCTAAAAATATTTAGAAGCATATATTTCAATACCTTAAGACAGTCAGTAGATTCCATTCTTACTGGGCAGGGCATCTCAGAAATAAAAACGACAGCAGCCTGCCAGGGACTTACATAGCCCCCACCTTCCTGGGATGGAGCACAAGGGAAAAGGGGCAGTTTTGGATTCTGCTTCAGCAGACTTAAATATCCCTGCCCGGCAGTCCTGAAGGGAGCAACAGATCCCCCAGCACAGTGCTTGAGCTCCATTAAGGGATAGTCGGCCACCTCAGTTGGCTCTGTGACTCCCCCACTCCATGTATCCTAACTGGAAGACACATCATACAGGGGAGTTCTGGCTGACATCTGGCAGGTATGTTTTTGGGACAAAGCTACCAGAGGAAGGAACAGGCAGCAACTTTTGCTGTTCTGCAACCCCTGCAGGTGGTTCACAGGCAAGCAAGGTCTGGAGTGGACCTCCAGCAAACTGCAGCAGACCTGCAGCAGAAAGGCCAGAATGTTAGAAGGAAAACTAACGAACAGAAAGAAAAAACTTCAACATCAACAGAAAGGATGTCCAGTCAGAAACCCCATCCAAAAGTCACCAACTTCAAAGACCAAAGGTAGGTAAATCCACAAAGATGGGAAGAAACCAGCACAAAAAGGCTGAAATCGCCAAAAGCCTGAATGACTCTTCTCCTCCAAGGGATCACAGCCCCTCATCAGCAAGGGAACAAAAGTGGATGGAGAATGAGTGTGACAAATTGACAGAAGCATGCTTAAGAAGGTAAGTAATAACAAACTTCTTCGAGCTAAAGGAGCATGTTCCAACCCAATGCAAGGAAACTAAGAACATTGAAAAAAGGTTAAACAAAATGCTAATGAGAATAACCAGTGTGAAAAAGAGCATAAATGACATGATGGAGCTGAAAAACACAGCACAAGAATTTCATGAAGCATATACACAAGTTTCAATAGCCGAATCAACCAAGCAGAAGAAAGGATATCAAAGATTGAAGATCAACACAATGAAATAAAGTGAGAAAGAACGATTAGAGGAAAAAAAGAGTAAAAAGAAATGAACAAAGCCTCCAAGAAATATGGGATTATGTGAAAAGACCAAATCTACATTTGATTGGTGTACCTGAAAGTGACAGGGAGAAAGAAACCAACTTGGAAAACACTCTTCAGGACTTCATCTAGGAGAACTTCCCCAGTCTAGCAAGGCAGGCCAATATTCAAATCCAGGAAACACAGAGAACACCATACATAAAGATATTCCTCAAGAAGAGCAACCCCAAGGCATATAATCGTCAGATTTACCAGGATTGAAATGAAGGAAAAAATGCTAAGGGCAGCCAAAGAGAAAGGTCAGGTTACTAACAAAGGGAAGCCCATCAGACTCACAGTGAATCTCTCCAAAGAAACCCTACAGGCCAGAAGAGAGTAGGGACCAATATTCAGCATCCTAAAAGAAAAGAATTTTCAACCCAGAATTTCATATACAGCCAAACTGAGCTTCATAAGCAAAGGAGAAATAAAATCCTTTACAGAAAAACAACTGCTGAGAGATTTTGTCACCACCATGCCTGCTCTATAAGAGCCCCTGATGGAAGCACTAACCATGGAAAGGAGCAACCAGTACCAGCCACTGAAAAAACATACCAAACTGTAAAGACCATCAATGCTATGAAGAAACTGTATCAACTAGCATGCAAAATAACCAGCTAGCATCAAAATGGCAGGATCAAATTCACACTTAACAATATTAACCTTAAATGTAAATGGGCTAAATCCCCTAATCAAAAGACACAGACTGGCAAATTGGATAAAAAGTCAAGACCCATTGGTGGGCTGTATTCAGGAAACCCATCTTATGTGTAAAGACACACATAGGCTTAAAATAAAGGGATGTAGGAAGATTTACCAAGCAAAAAAAAAAAAAAAAAAAGCAGTGGTTGCAATCCTGGTCTTTGATAAAACAGACTTTAAAACTAACAAAGATCAAAAGAGGCAAAGAAGGGCATTACATAATGGTAAAAGTATTAAAGGTATTAATGCAACAAGAAAAGCAAACTATCTTAAATATACATGCACCCAACACAGGAGCACCCAGGTACATAAAGCAAGTTCTTAATGATCTACAAAGAGACTGAGGCTCCCACACAATAGTAGTGGGAGACTTTAACACCCCACCGTCAATACTAGACAGATCAATGAGACAGAAAATTAACAAGGATATCCAGGACTTGAGCTCAGATCTGGACCAAACAGACTTAATAGACATCTGCAGAACTATCCACCTCAAAACAACAGAAATACATTCTTCTCAGTACCATATCACACTTATTCTAAAATTGGCCACATAATTGGAATTAAAACACTCCTCAGTAAATATAAAAGAATGGAAATCATAACAAACAGTCTCTCAGACCACAGTGCAGCCAAATTAGAACTCAGGATTAAGAAACTCATTCAAAACTGCACAACTACATGGAAACTAAACAACCTGCTCCCAAGTTACTACTGGATAAATAATGAAATGAAGGCAAAATAAAGGTGTTCTTTGAAACTGATGAGAACAAAGACACAATGTACCAGAATATCTGGCACACATTTAAAGTAGTGTCTAGAGGGAAATTTGTAGCAATAATGCCAACAAGAGAAGTGAGGAAAGACATAAAATTGACACCCCAGTGTCACAATTAAAAGAACTAGAGGAGCAAGATCAAACAAATTCAAAAGCTAGCAGAAGGTAAGAAGTAACTAAGATCAAAGCAGAAATGAAGGAGATAGAGACACAAAAACCCCTTCAAAAAATCAACAAATCCAAAAGTGGGTTTTTTGAAAAGATCAACAAAATAGACTGGTAGGCAGACTAATAGAAAAGAGACTATTCAAATAGATGCAATAAAAATGATAAAGGGGATATCACCACTGATCCCATAAAATACAAACTACCGTAAGAGATTACTACAAACACCTCTATGCAAATAAACCAGCAAATCTAGAAGTAATGGATAAATTCTGGGACACTTACACCCTCCCAAGACTAATCCAGGAAGAAGTTGAATTCTTGAATAGACCAATAACAAGGTCTGAAGTTGAGGCAGCAATTAATAGTCTACCAGACAAAAAAAGTCCAAGACCAGATGGGTTCACAGCCAACTTCTACCAGATGTACAAAGAGGAGCTGGTGCCATTCCTTCTGAAACTATTCCAAACAATACAAAAAGAGGAAATCCTCTCTAACTCATTTTATGAGACCAACATTTTCCCAATACCAAAACCTAGCAAAGATGCAACTAAAAAGGAAAATTTCAGGCCAATATCCACAATGAACAAAATCTTCAATAAAATATTAGCAATCCAAATCCAACAGCACATCAAAAAGCTCATCTATCATGGTCAAGTTGGCTTCAACCCAGGGATGCAAGGCTGGTTCAACATCTGCAAATCTGTAAATGCAATCCATCACATAAACAGAACCAAAGACAAAAACAGCATAATTATTTCAATAGATGCAGAGAAGGCCTTCAACAAAATTCAACAGTTTTTTATGCTAAAAACTCTCAATAAACTAAGTATTGATGGATCATATCTCAAAATAGTGAGCTATTTATGACAAACCCACAGCCAGTATCATACTGAATGGGCAACAACTGAAAGCATTCCTTTGAAACCTGGCACAAGACAAGGATGCCCACTCTCACCACTCCTATTCAACATAGTATAGAAGCTCTGACTAGGGCCATCAGACAAGAGATAGAAATAAAAGGTATTTGAATAGGGAGACAGAACATCAAATTGTCCCTGTTTACAGATGACATGATTGTGTATTTAGAAAATCCCATTGTCTGAGTCCAAAGTTTTCTTAAGCAGATAAGCAACTTCAGCCAAGTCTCAGGATACAAAATGAATGGGCAAAAATCACAAGCATTCCTATACACCAATAATAGATAAACAGAAAGCCAAATCATGAGCAAACTCACATTCACAATTGCTACAGAGAGAATAAAATACCTAGGAATAAAGCTAACAAGAAACATGAAGGACTTCTTCAAGGAGAACTACAAACCACTGCTCAAGGAAATAAGAGAGAACACAAGCAGAAGGAAAAACATTCCATGCTCATGGTTAGGAAGAATCTATATAATGAAAATGGCCATACTGCCCAAAGTAATGTATACGTTGAATACTATCCCCATCAAGCTACCAATAACTTTCTTCATAGAATTGAAAAAAAAAACACAACTTAAAATTCATATGAAACTAAAAAACAGCCCAAATAGCCAAGACAATTCTAAGCAAAAACAAAAAGCACAAAGCTAGAGGCATCATGCTACGTGACTTCAAACTAGATTACAAGGCTACTGTTATCAAAACAGCATGGCACTGGTACCAAAACAGAGATATAGACCAATGGAACAGAACAGAGGTCTCAGAGGCAACACAACATATCTACAACCATCTGATCTTTGACAAACCTGACAAAAACAGGCAATGAGGAAAAGATTTCTTATTTACTAAATGGTGTTGGGAAAACTGGCTAGCCATAAGCAAAAAGCTGAAACTGGATCCGTTCCTTACACCTTATACAAAATTAACTCCATATGGATTAAAAATTTAAACAAAAAAACCTAACACCATGAAAACCCTAGAAGAAAACCTAGGCAAAACCATTCGTGACATAGGCACAAGCAAGGACTTCATGACGAAAACGTCAAAAGCAATGGCAGCAAAAGCCCAAATAGACAAATGGGATCTAATTAAACTAGAGAGCTTCTGCACAGCAAAAGAAACTATCAATATAGTAAAACCACAACCAACAAAATGGGTAAAACTTTTTTCTAATCCACCCATCAGACAAAGGCTAATATGCAGCATCTACAGGGCATTTAAACAAATTTTCAAGAAAAAAACAAACTGACCCCATCAAATAAGTGGGTGAAGGATATGAACAGACACTTTTCAAAAGAAGAAATTTATACAGCCAACAAACATATGAAAGAAAGCTCATCATCACTGATCATTAGAGAAATGCAAATCAAAACCACATGGAGAAACCACCTCATGCCAGTTAGAATGGCGATCATTAAAGTCAGGAGACAACAGATGCTGGAGAGGATGTATAAAAATAGGAACACTTTTACACTGTTGGTGGGAGTGTAAATTAATTCAACCATTTTGGAAGACAGTGTGGCAAATCCTCAAGGATCTAAAAATAGAAATACCATTTCACTTAGCAATTCCATTACTGGGTATATAGCCAAAGGATTTTAAATCATTCTATTATAAAGACACATGCATATGTATCTTTATTGTGGCAGTGTTCACAATAGCAAAGACTTGGAACAAACCCAAATGCCCATCAATGATAGAGTGGATAAAGAAAATGTGGCACATTATGCCATGGAATACTATGCAGCCATAAAAGGATGAGTTCCTGACCTTTGCAGGGACATGGATGAAACTGGAAACCTTCATTCTCAACAAACTGACACAAGAACAGGAAACCAAACACTACATGTTCTCACTCATAAGTGGGTGTTCAACAAGGAGAACACATGGATACAGGGAGGGGAACATCACACATTAGGGCCCAGGGGTTGGAGGGCAAGGGGAGGTTTAGCAGTGGGTGAGGGGATTGGGGAGGGATAGCATTAGCAGAAATACCTAATATAGATGACTGGTTGATGGATGCAGCAAACCACCATGTCATGTGTATACATATGTAGCAAACCTGGATGATCTGCACTTGTACCCTGGAACATTAAGTTTAATAAATACATTTTTACAAAAAGATTGTCATATACGAGAGACATCTTAGCAGAAAGGATTCATCTCTGACCTTTATTTCTTAGGGTAACTCGACAGCCCAGACATAATGAAACTGTATTCCTATGATGTTGAACAGATAGTGAGCTCTTCATTATTAGATGTGCTTACAAGTAAGAAATTTGTTCCTCCAATCATATGACCATAAAGGAATATTGAGAATGTAAATGTCTTTCTTAACATAATCTGCACAACTAAATAGGTATGGAGATTACAAAAACTATTGAGAAGAAATCAGTAAACAAACAAAAACCCAGCACCATTGTCATTAATTGTTGTTATACAGCAAACTTTTATTGCATAGTGGTTTTAGAGCTTAGAGTCTGGCCTCAGAGAGGGTTTGAATCTCATGTCCACAAGAAAACGTGATGTCAGGAGTAGTTTTAGTATGGACAAATTAGATATATTTCAAGTGCTTGATAAATTTTTCAGTGGCAAGTGTTATAGCAGTACCTTAAGTATTTCAACATATCCTATTTTGTGATTGTCATTGGTTCATCAGATTAAATGTTTAAAGTGTGATATTTAGATATCTCCATGAATATTACAACTCAGTCTTTTTTAGAAGGCTCCTCTGCTTCACCTCCACATAGTCTGTACTATCATTCTCTTACTTGGCATCTCAGATCACCCAGTTTGATATCTTAATCAGGACATTTCCCTGGAGTGTCAACCATTCAGTAAACACTTATGGATTGATTACAGGATAAATCAAGGACCAGTCAGGAATAAGATGTGGTAATTGTTCTCAAGAGGCTCACAGTATACCAAGTCAGAAAAGACAGTAGAAGTAAGATATTTATACATAATAAGACATCTTTTAGGGATACACATAATGGGAACTTGGGGGAGGGACACTCAGAATAGACTGGGTTTGGGTCTCTCAGGGACAGCTTTCCAGAGGCATAACTAATAAAATTCTCAAATACTAGTAGGAGTCAGATAAATGATAATAAGGTCCTGGAAAACAGAGTATAATTTATGCTAACAACATTTTTATTTCTCTCTTGAGTATCAAAATAATCTTCTGTTGTTATGGCTTTAATATGATCACTTCCCATTGCAACAGAAGCTGAAGTTTATACTTTATTCCTGTTACCCTTTTACCCAAACTTTTTGGTAAAAGAAAAAAAAGAGATAAACAAAAGTTAAAGAGATTGGGTAGAAAAAAATATCCCCCTAAATTAGCGGCTCTTAATGGAAAGGGGGCTGAATTCTGACAGCTGGGAGACATTTGGCAATATCTGGGAACAAGTTTTGATTTTCTCAGCTCCGCCCTAATTTTGGGGGAACGAATCTGCCACTGACATCTAATGGGTAGAAGACAGGAATGCTGCTAAGCTTTCTGCAATGCACAAGATATCCCTTTATAACAGAACAATTATCTAATCTAAAATGTCGGCAGTGTGGAGGCCAAAGAACCCTACAGGAATCTGATAATTGAGAAATCTTTATAAACAGAAACAGGGCTGCTATCTAGTGTTTTCGTCTGCTGAGAATCCTAGACTAAGCAAAAGCAGGAAACTTATTATATTTTATCATTCACATAGGTTGATATTAATGGGTTAATTGACTATTTGTGAAACTGAGAGGGTTGCTCTCACATGCTGCAATTACTGTATTTTTCTCTGAGAATAAGGTTTGTACATTGTTTGAAAAGATATGATAAGTAGATAACTCAGCATCTTGAATAGCTCAGCACAGTTTATATTTCTTGATTTCTAAAGCACTGTTTCATTTTGTCCAGGTTAAAACACCCTGTGGCATATTTTTAAGATGCTAACTATAGTCTTGAAAAGCAATCTGTGGGAATTTTAACTTACCAATGATGCAAAGATACTTACGAGTGATGCAGGCAGATTTAACCAAGGGCTTCTGTGGCATACCTTAGAGACTTCAGCCTGTATAGGGTCTGGCCTCAAATATTGCCAGCTCAGAAACTCATGCTCAACCTTGTTCCACGTTAGTTATATTAGGGTATTGATTTTCCATGCTAAGCTCACATGGAAAAAAGTGACAATTGGCAAAATATTAATTTGCATTGAAGAAGACTAAAAATATATATGAAATAATTGCAATATTCTGAAACAGAAAATGACATTATTAAAAAAACATGTATAAAATGGATGAAGTTTCAATAAAGACTTGTATAGCAGCATACCAAGGGTAATTTCTTATTTTTGACAAATGTACCATGATTTTGTAAATGATGTTAACATTCTAGGGAACTCTGTACAATTTATTTCATTGAAATAATAATTTACTTATTTTAATTTGACATTAAAAAGTATATGTGAATCAGACATTACAAACCAAAGGTTTATATTCCAGAAGTAGCACATATTTATTTGGCTATTATAGGTTGATATATTTTAAATTGTTTGTCAATATTTGAAAATTGAAGATTTCACACAAATATCCAAATTGTCAGTTTCTCTTTGAAAAATTGGAAGATTGGACAAAACGTGGCCTGGGGTTCAGATACATCTGAACATTTTAAGTAAAGGTGTGCTTCTTTACCCTGTACATATGTTTGCCAGATGGCCACACAACCCCTCCTTTTTATTCACTACTCATGTCCCATTTACCAGGTGGGCCAACTGTGTGCTTTTCAGCATGCAGCATCTGATTTTGACATTTATATTTCACTTCTCAATCTTAAATATGAGCTTTGTGTATTTTTTCTTATTTAGGATTTTGAAAGATTTGATTCAGCAAAATTGCTGTCAGCATATTAGGCTAAAGAAATTATTTATTGGAGTTCCTGTTATGACAATTATTTAACTTGTTTATGAGCATCAAAAGTTTCTTAAGTGTCATTCAACTTGTTTCAGTATGTTAGATAAAGGATGAATTCATTTTTCTTTCCCATCCAGTGTCTACATAATTTGGGACAAACGTATTTGTTCTATGTAAACAAAAGAGTGTCTGAGACAAGTCTCAATTAATTTAGAGGTTTATTTTGGGAAGCTTGAGTATGTGCCCAGGAAAATGAGACACAAGCTACAGTAGGATTTGTAGCCCACACACTTTCTAAAGAAGATTCTGAGAGTTTAAATAAATAAAGGGAAAAGAGTGGGCAGGAGAGGAAAAGAGGAAAGCAAAGAAAGTAGAATAGGTAGTGGGATAAGTGGACACATTCCTGTGAGACTTGAATCAGCTTTCATAGAATCCACGTGCAAAGGAAGAAGGTAGGGCAACAGTCAGTTATTCATTGCCATGCTCAGTAAATGTGCATTTGCCTCAAGGGTGGGCAAAGGGATGATTTCTAGACTTACCTTTGTCTCTTACCTATGAAGAGGAGCTGTTAATTTACATTGCCAGGGCGAAGGAAGCTACTCGGGGGACATGTGGTCTCCTATCTTGTTGCTGGTTAGTAACAAAAGGAAAGGCGAGGTTTTTTTTTGCTTGATTCAGTTTACAAGCTTATTTTTTCCTTTTGACATGAAGATTTTGGGTCCTGAGATTTTCTTGTCCTTTCACATCAGTAGAGCTCTGAATTTATTCTAAGACTTCCCTATTTCCATTTTCTTTTTTAATTTTCAGAACTTTTTCTTAGATTGATACAATTATACCATTCTACCTACCAGTCTCCCAGAAAAAGGAATGAGTAAAATAAACTCAACTAGGAATCAGGGATCTTGACAGTTGACATTCTGCACAATCTTATGTTTTGTTCCTGGAATTAATCAATAATATATATATATATATAAAATATTATTCTTTTGCTTAGAGAAATAGACTCTCCTGTAAATAAGTGTTTCTCATATCCTAGGAATCACTGACCCAATTCCCAGAAGTAGTTTCCTAATCAGGAAGAATTTGTTCCCTTTTCTCTTCCCTTTATTTCCCTTTATAAAGGTCTCGAATGACACTTTAGGGGAATATCTTACTTGTTAATCAGGAAAATGTTTCTAATGAAACCTCGTTATTTTGGGAAATGATTGGCCATTATGCTGCTTTCATATCACCAAGGATTCTTTAAGCCCTTTAGTATAAATAAAAAGATTAGAGTGTGGAAAATAATCTCCTAAAAAGAACCTGCTTTGAAGAGCTTTAAAAATTGCTTACCAGCATAATTTTCATGCCAAGGGCTACAACCCTTGGTATGAAAGTAATATTTTTTATTATTATTAATTAAAACAAAATAATTCCTAATAATTAGGAATAATAATAATTTCTAATATTTATTACTGTCCACAATAATTGCTAACAATTAATAGAAACATATTTATAGTATTGTAAGAAAACATTAACACTTTGATTGTTAGATGCATTTGAAAGAAATACAATTTAATCTCATTAAAGATGGTGCTTATTTCAGATTTTTAGCATCCTTTGTCTCTATCATGCCTTAAACTATCTTGTATTAATGATCCTTTAATTTGTTTAAAAATAAAAAAAAGTATCTTTATTTCAGATTTTTAGCATACTTTGTCTCTGTCATGCCTTAAATTATCTTGTATTAATGATCCTTTAATTTGTTTAAAAATAAAGAACAGTACGTTCTAATATGACTAGTCAAGATACGGTACGTCCTCAAATATACACCCTGAGGACACCCCATTCTTTTATGTTGTAGCACTTGTTTCATGGTTATATGATTCACTTGTTTGGGCTGTTTCATGTTTGTCTCTCACCCTGTAACATGAGGTACATGAAGGAGGGCCGTGTTCACAGCTGTATGATTACCTATTCTCATAGAGTTTAGTGCATCTTAGTTCTTTAATATACAGTGTTGGCTGAGTGAATGACAATATATAAACAAGTGCATAAATGTGTCTCTGCATTTAAACTAATAGGATATTTCAAAACGTGTTGTACATAATACACATATACAATTGTATTTGTCAAATAAATATGTAGAAACTGAATAGAGCTACATTTTTAAGGATTTTTTAAATAAAAAAGGGAAAAAGGGAAAGAGTTATAAGACTGGACTTTAGTCTTTTATCTAAGCTTGCCGTATTACTCTGTTAAATCCATCCTGTATATGGCAGCTGGACTGATCTACTTAAAGCTAGACATAGGTAAGTCAAGTGCCTTTTGGATATCCGCAAAGTAGCCCCCTTAGCTTTCACAAAAAAAAAAAAAAAAAAATATCTATATATTCACTAGAACAGAATTTTTGATGATTGATTATATATGTCCCTGCAGGGTATTAAAAAAAAAAAAAAAAAACAAAATCCAACAACTGTAGTAGCCTGTCATATATGACCCTCCTTGAATAGGCATTATTTACATCCCCAGCACCATCTAAAGAATCACCCCAAATCCCAATCACCTTAGATGTTCTGAGAATTCCAGAGTTTTTCTGTACTCAGTGTGCTGTTTACTGTGTCTCTTTCTCCTGCCTAGAAGTCCATTTTGAATTTCTACTCCAAGTTTATGCATCCTAACTTTTCAAGATTCAGCTCTGACATCATCTTCAGGTTGCCTTCTCTAAACTCCAGGGTAGTGAAAATGTCCATTCTTTTATGGTTCCATAATTACTGATTACTTTTATCTTAGTAGTTATAAGCTATTATTACAAGAGCCTATTTGCATCCATTTAAGACTGCAAGCTCTTAAGGGTAGGATCTTACCTTATTTTTTTTTTTTTTTGCATTGAAACATTCTAAGTCAATGTTTGATGTTGAATAAATATCTCCATAAAATATAGCATATCATTAATATTAATTTGATTTATTTTCTAGAAAAAAAGATTGGCTAGAATTACAAGTGATAACCTATTTATCCTGAGATGCTTTTCTAATAAATTGCCTTCGTATTGCATTTAATTTAAGCATGTAAATTGTAAACTTCAGCTTTTAAAAAATTCTATTTAGGTATATTCAATTTCTTTAATTATACTTTAAGTTCTAGGATACAGGTGCAGAACATGCAGGTTTGTTACGTAGGTATACACGTGGCATGGTGGATGGCTGCACTCATCAATCCATTATCTAAATTAGGTATTTCTCCCTCCCTTATTCCTCCCATCCCCTGACAGGCCCCCATGTGTGATATTCCTCTCCTTGTATCCATATGTTCTCATTGTTCAAATCCCACATATGAGTGAGAACATGCGGTATTTGGTTTTCTGGTTCCGGTGTTAGTTTGCTGACAATGATGATTTCCAGTTTAATCCGTGTCCCTGCAAAGGACAGGAACTCATCCGTTTTTATGGCTGCATAGTATTCCATGGTGTATAGGTGCCATATTTTCTTTATTCAGTCTACCATTGATGGACATTTGGCTTGGTTCCAAGTCTTTGCTATTGTGAACAGTGCTGTAATAAACATACATGTGGATGTATCTTTATAGTTGAATGAATTATAATCTTTTGGCTATATACTCAGTAATGGGATTACTGGGTCAAATGATATTTCTGGTTCTAGATTTTTCAGGAATCCCCACACTGTCTTTCACAATGGTTGAACTAATTCACAACTCCCACCAACAGTGTAAATGCATTCCTATTTCTCCACTTCCTCTCCAGCATCTGCTGCTTCCTGACTTTTTAATAATCATGATTCTAACTGGTGTGAGATGGTATCTCATTGTAGTTTTTGATTTACATTTCTCTAATGACCAGTGATGAGCAGTTTTTTTTTCATTTGTTTGTTGGCTGCATCAATATCTTCCTTTGAGGAGTGTCTGTTCATATCCTTCACTCGCTTTTTGATGGGGTAGTTTGTTTTTTTCTTGTGAAGGAGTCTACTTTCGGTTTTATGCATATGGCCAGTTTTTTCAACACCATATATTAAATAGGGAATCCTTTCCCCATTGCTTGTTTTAGTCAGGTTTGTCGAAGATCAGATGGTTGTAGATGTGTGGCATTATTTCTGAGGCCTCTGTTCCGTTTCTTTGGCCTATATATCTGTTTTGGTACCAGTACCATTCTGTTTTTGTTACTGTAGCCTTGTAGTATAGTTTGAAGTCAGGTGGTGTGATGCCCCCAGCTTTATTCTTTTTGCTTAGGATAGTCTTGGCTATGCAGGCTCTTTTTTGGTTCTATATGAAATTTAAGGCCAGGTGCAGTGACTCACATCTGTAATCCCAGCACCTTGGGAGGCTGACATGGGCAGACCATCTGAGGTCACGAGTTCAAGGCCAGTCTGGCTAACATGGTGAAGCCCTGTTTCTACTAAATATGCAAAAAGATTAGCCAGGCATGATGTTGCACACCTGTAATATCAGCTACTCAGGAGGTTGAGGCAGGAGAATAGCTTGAACCCCAGAGGAGGAGGTTGCAATGAGCCAAGATCGTGCTGTTTCATTCCAGCTTGGACCTCCAGTGCCCAGCATAGTGTTTTAAACAGAATATGCATTCATTTGATATTTGTGGAATTCATGATTTTTCGTAAGAAAAACTATACAGCACTCAGCCTTCACAAATGAATTAAAAACATATTATCTAATATTCAATGGAAAAAATTACACAGTTATTTTGAAATACTAATGGTCATTTTATTTGGTAAAATTTCTTATCTAAATTCTTTGACTTTTAAAAAATAAGTCATTCTGATTGGTGTAAAATTGTGTCTCATTGTGGTTTTGATTTGCAATTCTCTAATGATTAATGATGTTGAGCTTTTTTATCATATGATTGTTGGCCTTCATAACACAAGTTTACATATATACATGTTTACCACATGTACTTCTAACCTAAAGTAAAGGTCAATAAATAAATAATTGAAAAGGAAAAAAATTGATTTAATATTTTACTAAGCAAAGTTTGCTTTTTTAAAAAGTTTTACTTTAAGTTCTGGGTTACAAATGCAGAACGTGCAGGTTTCTTACATAGGTATACATATGCCATGGTGGTTTGCTGCACCTATCAACCCTTCACCCGGGTTTTAAGCCCTACTTGCATTAGACATTTGTCCTAATGCTCTCCCTCCCTTGTTCCCTACCCCTCAACAGGCTCTGGTGTGTGATATTCCACTCCCTGTGTCCATGTGTTCTTATTGTTGAACTCCCACTTATGAGTGAGAACATATGGTGTTTGGTTTTCTGTTCCTGTGTTTGTTTGGTGAGAATGATGGCTTCCAGCTTCATCCATGCCTCTGCAAAGGACATGAACTCATCCTTTCTTATGG
>NW_016107565.1:1875784-1896765 GCF_001604975.1 Cebus imitator | reverse complement strand
CAGGATGGTCTCGATCTCTTGACCTCGTGATCCACCCGCCTCGGCCTCCCAGAGTGCTAGGATTACAGTTGTGAGCCACTGCACCTGGCCAAGGGTCAAATGGTATTTCATTCTAGATCCTTGAGGAAATGCCACACTCTAATCAAAGTTTTAATCTATGAGTTTGTATTTGGTTTCATACTCAGAAATAACATTTGATCAATAAATAATAAAAAAATCAATTTTATTTTGGAAACATTCATATATTCCTGTGATTTAACTGCTTACTCTCAGTTTATGATACAGAATTTTCAGTGCTAGATGCGTATTAAAGTTTACACAATTATAATATGTCTAATCTTCTCAAACAACAAACCACATTTTTCTCATAAGCACAGATAATGCACTTATGTCACTAGATTGGAATACAAAATAAATTCACATTTTAAAATTATAAGCTAAACACAGTGTCACTATTCTCTCTTTTTCCTCTTTTGGTGTTCACTCAGTCACAGGAGCCAGACTTTTTCCTCCACTAGAGAAAATAAATAATTACAATCAATCCACCAAAATCTCCACTCTCTTCACCTATCAATACCTTGAGAATAAGTTTACTTGTTTATTTTTGCTTTTGTTGCCTATGCTTTTGGTGTCATATTCAAATAATCATTGCCAAGATGAATGTCAATGAGATTTTTTTCCTGCTTTCTTCTAGAAGTTTTATGGAGTCATATACTACATGTAAGTCTTTAATCTATTTCAAGCTAAGTTTTGTATAATGTGTAAGATGAGCATTCAATTTCAATCTTTTGGATGTGGGTATTCAGTTTCCTCAACACCTTATTGAAGAGACTATTCTCTCCCCCATTTTGTATTTTTGGTGCCCTTGTCACAGATTAGTTGACCATATATGTGTGGGTTTACTGCTGAACACTCTATTCTGTTTCATTGATCTGTGTCTCTGTTTTTATGCCAGTACCATATTGTTATGATTACTGTAGCTTTGTATATACAGTCATATATAACATATACAATCCTGGTTCCGTAAGATTTTAATGGACCTGAAAAATTTATACCACCTAATGACATTATAGCCATTGTCACATCATAATACAATGCATTACTCATGTGTTTTGGTGATACTGGTGTAAACAAACCAACTGTTGTGCCAGTCATGTAAAATGTGGCACATACAATTATGTATACTACACAATATTTGATTATGATAATAAACAACTATGTTAGTAGTTTAAGTATTTAATACACCACACTTTTTAATCATCATTTTAGAGTGTACTCTTCTGCTTTAAAAAAAATGTGTACTCTTTCAGCAGTAAAATAGCCTCAGCCAGATCCTTTAGGAGGTATTACAGAATAAGGTGTTGTCATCATAGGAAATGACAGCTCCATATGTATTATTGCCCCTGAAGGCCTGTCAGTGGGACAGGATATGGAGGAAGACATTGCTATTGATGATCCTGACCCTGTGTAGACGTAGGCTAATGTGTGTGTTTGTGTCTTAGTTTTAAATAAATTATAAAGAGCAAAAACCAATAGAAAAAAATCATATGGAATAAACATATGAAGAAATTAAATAATGTATGTCTGTGCAATGTGTTTGTATTATAAGCTAAGTATTGTTACAAGAGTCAAAAGTTTTAAAAATGTGGAGTTTACGATATTGATTCTTCCTAACCATGAACATGGAATGTTTCTCCATCTGTTTGTGTCCTCTCTTATTTCGTTGAGCAGTGGCTTGTAGTTCTCCTTGAAGAGGTCCTTTACATTTCTTGTTAGTTGTATTCCTAGGTATTTTATTCTCTTTGTGGCAATTGTGAATGGAAGATTGTTCTTGATTTGGCTCTCTTTAAGTCTGTTATTGGTGTATAGGTGATTTTTGCACATTAATTTTGTATCCTGAGACTTTGCTGAAATTGCTTATCAGTTTCAGATTTTGGGCTGAGACGATGGGGTCTTCTAGATATACAATCATGTCGTCTGCCAATAGAGACAATTTGACTTCCTCCTTTCCTATTTGAATACCCTTTATTCCTTTTTCTTGCCTGATTGCTCTGGCTAGAACTTCCAGTACTATATGGAATAGGAGTGGTGAGAGAGGGCATCCTTGTCTAGTGCCAGATTTCAAGGGGAATGCTTCCAGTTTTTGCCCATTCAGTATGATATTGGCTGTTGGTTTGTTGTAAATAGCTTTTATTATTTTGAGATATGTTCTGTCAATACCTAGCTTATTGAGGGAGGGAAAATGTGGCACATATACACCATGGAATATTATGCAGCTATCAAAAACGATGAGTTTGTGTCCTTTGTAGGGACATGGATGAACCTGGAAACCATCATTATCAGCAAACTGGCAGAAGAGCAGAAGATCAAACACCGCATGTTCTCACTCATAGGCGGGTGTTGAACAATGAGAACACATGGACACAGGGAGAGGAGCACTACACACTGGCATCTATTGGGGGGAAATAGGGGAGGGACGGTGTGGGGTGGGGAGTTGGGGAGAGATAGCAACGGGAGAGATGCCAGATGTAGGTGATGGGGAGGAAGGCAGAAAATCACACTGTCACGTGTGTGCCTATGCAACTATCTTACATGTTCTTCACATGTACCCAAAACCTAAAATGCAATAAAATAAATTTTTAAAAATGTGGAGTTTATAAAGTAAAAAAGTTACAGTAAGCTAAGGTTAATACACTATTCAAGTAACAATTTAAAAAAAATCATTGTATTTATAAAGTTTACATTAGTGTATGGTAACACCCCGGGCCTTCACATCACTCCACACTCTCTGACTCACCAAGAGCAATTTCCAGTCCTTCAAATGCTATTCATTGTAAGTGCCCCTATGCAGGTGTGTCATTTTTAATTTTTTGTACAATACTTTTACCTTTTCTTTGTTTAGATATGTTTAGATACACAACTATCATTGTGTTCTAATTGTCTGCATTAGATTGCATACAATGTATCCAGTAGAGTAACAGGCTGAAAAGGTGTGTAGCTTAGGAGCAATAGGCTATACTGTAGTGTAGTAGGCTACACAATCTAGATTTGTGTAGTAAGCACACTCTATGATGACAAAATTGCCTGACACATGTCTCAGAATGTATCTCTATCATTAAGCAATGCATAACTGTAGTTCAAAATCAGGGAGTTTGATGCCTCAACTTTGTTCTTTCTCAAGATTCCTTTAGCTATTTGAGGAGAATGATATGCCATGATATAGACTCAAACTATCAGCCTTGTTGCAAACTGTTGATGGTAAAAATGAAATTCAAATACTAATGTTGATGGTTGAACGAAGAAAGATCAGAAAGAATTAGAAAGATTAGAAAGATTAGAAAGAACCTGAAACATGTGGGTAGCACATGCCCTGGCATACGTCTATGAAGTCAGAGATAGTTCCCTTTCCTTGCTGGGATATAACCACACCATTTCTCTCAACATCCAAATCTCATTGATTGGTGAAAGTTGTCCATCTTTAGATACCAACATTTCTCCATTTCCAGTGATTTCATATTTGCTCCCAAGGTTATTTATTGTCTTGCCTAACTGCGCAATGTGAAACTTTTAATTAAGTCAGTCCTTTGTTGGTACATCTTCCTTTGTCTGGGCCATTCTGACTTGCACTTCACAAGGTTTGAGCTGTACATACTTTCTCATTGTTACGTAGTTACATCTTATTAGAATACGTAATTTTCCAAAGTACAAGTTAGAGTTTCTAGAAGCAATAGAAAACTATTAAGTAAAGAATAATATTGGCTACTTTGTCTATCACATCTTGTGAAGCAGAAGAATTATAGTTTATGCCATTGTCAATACCAAGTTACTTTCAGAGAATGTCAAATCAGTCTCTGACACTATGAACACTTATCCTTATGCCTGGCTAATAAACAAAAAAGCCAGTATAGATATTGAAAGATAGATAGAAATGGAATTACTTCTACTAGGGGCAAGACTACAATATTTACTAACTCTCAGGTGAACAACCATTAAAAAGGAAATGCTGCAAATACATTTGAATTCAACTTGATTCTTCTAGTGGATTCATTATTTCTCATGTCACATGTCAGCAAACACTTTAAATAATAATAACATTTCTCTGAGACAGTAAAGGCCTCAGTGGGCAATAATATAACTTTCAGGCTCTAGCAACTTCATTGCACATCTTGGGAAAGCCATTCAGAGCACACAAATAACTACATGATGTAATCATATAATCATATTAGGCTTATCAGAGCTTATGGGTGACATAGTACAACTATCTAAGTTTACAAGTAAAAAAACTGAGATCCAGGTGGTTTGAATTTGCTCAAGTGGGAACATGAAGATGCAGGTATAGTTGAAGATTTGAAGATACAAGAACTAAAAACTTCAGCATAAAGATGAAAAATAAACCACTAACTGCATACTAATAACTCCTTTAATGACATATGCTATCATACTCCTCATAACAGCAACAACAACAAAATGTTCCTTACCAGAAATCTTTCAACAACCCTAACATATAGCCTTAGAATGGGAGGCAACAGGACATGCTTGTTGACACAATGTTAATGAATCTTTTGTGGATTCATTACCACATTCTGCATTCAACAAAAGGTAGAAGCTTGACTTGCTACCAAATTCCAAAGCGGGGAAAAAAACAAGTGGAAGACACAAATGATGAACAAATCCAAATCTTTGTTGTGACTCTAAGTATTTTAATCATTTGTTCATTCATTCTTTCACTGAGTGTCTTCCATATGGCAGGCACATATTTATGAACCGGAGATACTGTGATAAACAAAACCTAGTTCTTTTTTTCATGAATGTTACATTCTAAGGAGGAAAACAGACAATAAACAATTGTGTGTGTGTGTGTGTGTGTGTGTGTGTGTATGTGTGTTCTGCAAAGATAATACTTAAAAAACTAAAGTTTAGAGATATTAGAAGAGGCCATTTATGGAATACTGTTTGAGTAGAAACCTATGCCGGAAAAATAGAAAGTGCTAGGGTCTTAAAGTGTGAACATTCTCAGCCTGTTTAAGGAATTACAAGTAAGTGAGTGGAAAGAGCTTTACAGAATTTACAAATCCTAAGCATCTGTTGGAGTAAGATTACAAAAGTTCTTCAATACTATTTGAGAAATAATGATATAAAAACTCAATAAGGGAAATTCCAGGAGAGAGTGAAAATGGCTCTTGGGGGCACAATGGACCCAGAGACAACTATAGACAGACCTCAGTTGATATATTCTGTGCAAAAAGAATCCTTAACCTGTGAATCATGTCCTTACTCAACCAAAAAATAAAATGTCAGCCTTTCTTACTTGTGTAGTTGAAACATCATATCTGGTACAAATCTAAATGCCTGAAGGTTACAGTTAAAGCTAAACATATTTCATTGTACTTAACTTTATTCCTAGGCATTGTCCAAACCATAGTTAACTGTATGTGTTTTACCTGAGGAGAAAAATAGGAATACGTTGGTAGACAAGCTAAGAATACATCTTCTAGCTTCTGCTTCTATACTTATATCAATGTTAACAGTATTTTGCAATGTCTCTGCAAATGTTGGTTCATTTTATTCCACAAACAGGACTGTAAAATGTATAAGGTAGCCATTTTTAATCTTCCTTTATAAAAACATAGATGACTGAATAAAATAACCAGAATATTTTATAAAATAACAACTCTAAAGCACTAAAAAGTTAAAATAATCATAGCTATAAGAAATGTATAAATATTAGCTAACCTATTAGTTCATTATAAACTGCTCAAATCAAGATGTTAGCATTTTTATGACAATAAGCTGTCCCATTCAGAACTTACCCTATCTTTCCATTTCTACAAGTAGTATTTAGTGCCCCCCCTTTTTTTTAATAGTTAGCTTTATAGGACCTCTGTCTTATACTTCTTTTGCAAAATATGTTTTTAAAAATTATATATAATTTCTGCTGCTTGTATAAATTGGACTTTTCCATTTGAATTTCTAACTATGTTTGTTATAATAGAAACCTACACGCCTGGGTGTGATGGCTCACGCTTGCAATCCTGGCACTTTGGGAGGCCAAGGCAGGTGGACCACCTGAGGTTAGGAGCTAAAGACCAGCCTGGCCAACATGGTGAAACCCCATCTCTACTAAAAATACAAAAAAAAAAAAAAATTAGCCAGGTGTGGTGATAAGCACCTGTACTTCCAGCTACTTGGGAGGCTGAGACAGGAGAACTGCTTGAACCTGGGAGTTAGAGGTTGCAGTGAGCCGAGATCATGACACTGCACTCCAGCCTGGATGACAGATAAGACTCCATCTCACAAAAAAGAGACACCTATACATTTTATATGAACTATATATTTTAAAGCTGACATATAGGACTCTTAAAAATAATATAACATATTGTGGTAGATAAATTATTATGTCTCTGGAATGTAAGAAATAAAAATTGTATTACATGTAAATAATGACATGTGTTTTTTATTCAAATTCTAATACTTTTTTCAAATTTTCTTGATTTTTTGCCTTGCCTGGAACCTGTAAGACAATATTATATGGTATCACTAGTGTTGGCATCCACATTTTGTTCTAATCTTTAATTACCAAAGCTGTCATATTTTATTTATAACCTAACACTTGCTTTGATTTCATACATTCATTGGTATATTTACAATGTTTTTGTCTTTTTCTACCATTTCTGTTTTTCTGAGACTATAAGTATGGAATTCTTACATGCTTAGAAATTTCAGCTTAATTTCTGAAATGTACTACTTTACTGCTGTGCATCTACTGTAGCCACATTTACTTATTTCCTTTGTGTTACTAAAAGCTCCATTGAAGAGGACAATTTGTATCAAAATAATGTATGAACTCAATATAATTCAATCCAGTCACCAGTCTCCTTTACTTTGACAAACTGACACATCTAAAAGTTTATGGAAAAACAAATATTAATGGCTAATCAAGATAATTATGAAACTGAATAGGAATGGGGAGATGCATGCCATCTATGTAAAAAAATGATGAAAGCAGCATGGTACTGGCAGAAGAGTCACCATAGATCAGTAAGTCAATACCAAAAAAAAAAAAAAAAGGCTCAAACCCATATATGAGTTTCTTAAACATTTATGTATAGTCTATATAAATATATAAAAATAATATAAATGGTATTTTTAGTTCAGGAAGAATAATATAGAATTTACTAAAAATACTTCTTTACCTTGCCCCATACAAAACCAATTTGTAGATAAAGTTTAATTATAACACAATAAAACTATTAAAGAATGAGAAATATTGTTATTTTATTTAGATTTGAAGAAAATCTTCCTTAAGTGAGATATAAAACACAAGATCTAAAAGAAAATACTGACAGATTTACACATAATTTTTAAGTTTGCAGAGAAAAATTCAAAGAAAAATTAAAAGCAACAAAAGTCTGTAATAAAATATTTGTAGCACACATAAATGAGTTAATATTAGTAATATACCAGAAGTTTTAATAAATCAGTAAGAAAAAACGAAACGAGGAAAAGTGTACAAAGAAAAAAGAGCGAAAAACAGAGATAACAATAAAGACTTCTGTTAAAGTGTACTAAAAATGTAAAGAGCTGGAAAGTAAAACATTGACATTCTTGACATAATGACAAAATCACAATGGTTGATACTGTTATTTTGGTGACAGCATGGGGAACTGTTCTCTTTTTAATATTTTTTAGAATATGCTGAAAAAACTTTTGGAGAGTAATTTAGGCATATTTATCAAAATTTTAAATGCTCACGTGTTGTAACTAATTAATTTTTCTTCTAAGAATTAATCCTACAATAATAACACAAGTATAAAGCACAAATACAATGGAATTACAGATAAAAATTACTTATTGTAGTAAGCCACTGAGATTTTGACGTTTGTTTTTCCATAATAATCAGCTTATTTTTCCAACTATGAAACAAAATACGTAAATGTACCAAGATCTTCATTGTGTTTGTGTTGCTATGTGGGAACAGCTGCAACTCTGTTCAAATAGCAGGTCTATTCTACATGTCTTCTTATTTCCCACTGCAAGATTAAGAAAACCTCGTAATTATCATGTGCTATTCTCATAGTGGAAGGCTGTCAAAAACTTCCAATAGTTCTGTCAGCTTCTGTTTGCACTGTTAAACCTATGAAAGCAAAAAAAAAACTGTATGTACTGACCGAGAGCAGTCATCATGACATATATGAAAAATATCTTCAGACTGATAATATAGAATTAGCTATGTTTGTTAAAATACACAAATACATTTTAAAAAACAAGAAATATGCAAAAACTCATATTGACCACAAAACAAAAATATCTGTAGATCGCCTACTTGTTAAATGGTTATGGTGAGGTTTGGATGGAAGTAAATAAGCTTACCAAAATACTTATGGGTGATAGATACTTATCATTTTGTAAATTTTTTCTTTATTTTTATAGAAAAAGAAAATCATTTTCATAGAGGACAGTTTTTCACTCTGAAACATATTTATAAAGATTCTTAATCATCATGAAGAGGGCACAATTTTATAGTGAATTTAAGAGCTGTGCCAAAGAACTTGTACATTTGTTTCTTTAGCAAACATACCTACATCATGAAAGCCATTATACTGAGCTAACAAAGAGGTAAATAAGACCTTGTTTTCAAAAGATTATGTATGTATATAGTTTAGAAAGCAAAGTATGCCAGAGAATTACGAAGAAAAGAAGAGAAGCAGTATATTCAATAAGAAAGCTATAGCTACTACAAACCAATTGCGTTATGATTGCTATAAGTTTCTCATTTCTATAAAGTTCTTAAGCTCTCTCAAGCCACATTCTCTATCAGGCCACAGGCACCTAAACATTTGTATAAATATGCTGTTAATAATATGCTATAAACTGTACAATCCATTACAGGACCCTAAGTGGAAGAATTAGAAACCGTTCTTATGGAAAGAAGTGGCACATCACCTTGGCTTTGTTTAAATAAATAGAATATCTTCAAGTAAATGTAAGAAGGAATGATATTCTAGACTTGGAAAGCAGCATGAAAAATCTAGAACATTATAAGGCGTATGGTAAATTCAAGGAAGGGCAAGAAGTCTGTTCTAGCACAAGTAAAGTGTATGACTATTTAAAATAGTGGGACATTGTACTAGAAAATAAATTTAGGTAATAACAGGAATAATTATAATTCTCTGTCAGGAAATGTGTACTTTATTCCATTGGAAATAGATACCAAGTTTTCATACAATTAGGTAACGTAATCAAATCTGTGTTTTAGAAAGATAAATATAGTAGCACTGAGGAGGATGTAATAGAGAAGTTGGAATCTGGAAAAGGAGTTAAATGGCTTTTACCACTACAAGAAAAATGAGGAAGAAGCACTGGACATTGAGAAGAGAAGAATGAAACAAAAATAGAGATATTTCCAAGGAGGAAAACAGAATAGACCTTGAGGAGTATTTCTGCAAGGCAAGGAGCTGGATTGTCTATTCAAGAAACATTTAGTTGAAAGTGCTTCCTAAAAGCATCTCATTGAATGTCCAGCAGACAAAAAGATTAATCTAGAAACCAAGAGAGATGCCAAATCTGGAGATGTAGATTTGAAAGCTGTCAAATGTCCTTTCCAGTCATAGAAGCGAATTAGTTTAACTGTTGAGAGAAACCATTGAACAAATGGAAAAGAGGTGATTAAATCAATTTAGAATTATTCTACTTAAGGGTCAGATAAATAAAAATAAAATAAAACCAGAACAAAGAATATAGTAGAGCAGAACTGTTTAAAACATACATACAAATAATCAATAGAGCTTAGTACTGTATAAGGGAAGGGAGAAAATTTGAAACAAAGCCTATCAATACTTTGCATTACTGCTGAGATATCAAATATGCATAAAAAAATGAAGAGGTACTGTATTTAGCAATTATGGGGTCATTGCTGGCTTTGAAATAGCAATTTAAACAATTAAATGAGAATGCGAATCAGACTGAAATACTTCAATGAGAGAAAGGGGAAAAGAAAATGAATTAGTGAGCATAGAATATTTACAGGAAGTTAAGTAGTAAATGGGAGAAAAGATTGAATTTCAAATAATGGTGAGGGAAGAAAAATACAATTTATTATTTTCTCTATACAAAACAATATGATTTTATGGTTAAAATATAGAAAATATACAGACACACACAAGATAATTAAAAGTAACTATTAAATCAACACAAGACGTAACCATCAAGTTGCAGGAACGTTGTCTGAAATAGATTTACGCCATAAAGAAAATAAACTAGTAAAGAAATCTACATGTAACATACAAGAAAGACACACTTTTAGTGATTTAAAAAACAAGATTTGAGTCAGAAGACCTGGGCTGAAATTCTGACTACTATATACTAGAAGAGTGGCTTTGATCATGTCAAGAAAACTTTTAGGAGGTCCATAAACTGATTTTCAAAGTTGTGATGATAACTATGTACAGATTGAAGTGTATATGAAAATATACATTTAATGGTCCATCATTTAAACATACAACAGATTATTGTTGATGGATTAGAAAATGATAATGTGGGCAGGATTCAACAGAACTGGCAAAGAAATCAAAATCAAAAGTAGTGGAATCCAGAAATTCATGGTGATCAAGAAGCATGTTAGAAAACAGAAACAGTATGATCACTGGCTCATTTATTAAGTAGAAAAAAGATGAGTTAGAACACTGAGAAAATGCTACAACTTTCCACTCTTGTGGGAATTCATTAAATTACTTAAATGTAACTCCTTTTTTTTTTTTTTTTGTCTGACTGCTTTAATTCATAGTTATAAGTATAGAAAGAGAAGTTTTCCTATTGGTGGTTCTCAACTGCACTATTGTGAGTCCTAGGGTACTTAATAAACACAAACAAAAACACTTTTTAGATTGCTTCATTAATCCAAGGCTCTACTTCATTCTCTTTGTATATATTTGTTAACACAATATTGGGTAAATATACCTTTCTCTAATTAAACACACCTATTTAGAATCAGAGGACAATTTATCATTCTTCACATTTCTGTTCATAACTAGTTTTCCATTAATGTTGAAAGTATTGAGCTTGTGAATCTCAGGGTGTTAAAAACACTGTATTTTTGTAAGTGACATTAGAGCACCATAACATATTTTTCAATGTGGTTATAATTAGGTCATTGTGAATTTAAAGTCTATTTGCAAGATATATTATTGTTGTAATTTTACATGTGGCATATGTTCATCTTTTAAAATGCAATTTCTCTTTTAGTGAAGACGTGTGGCTCTAATCTTCAAGGACCAAGTGGTACCTTTACATCTCCCAACTTTCCATTCCAGTATGACAGCAATGCACAATGCGTCTGGGTCATCACAGCAGTGAATACAAATAAGGTAAGAGAACACCATATGTGATTTAAAAAAAAAAAGTCATAATCATAAGGACAAAGGCAAAGAAGTAATAAGGAAAATGCAGTATAGAAAATTCATAACTCAAGTAGGATTTTGGCAATATTCTCTACTTATCCATTTTTAAAACAAGTTTATATGAGAAATTTGGGAAAAAATAAAAATAATACAACTCTACTCCCAGCTACTAACGTATAAATAAAAATGTTAAAATTATAAATGAATGCTTTCTGAAGTACATTTTTGAAGGTTGTGTTTGCTTTTTAACAGTAGTTATGAATAGTAGATTTTTTCTTTGTATCTTTCTGTTTGACACATCATTCAGGTCAATCATGTTTTTATACATAGCTGACTTTCAGTATTTCTCTATTGCTATATATCACATAGATATTTATTTGAAATAGCTTGTTTAATGTGCTTTGCAATAATAAAGAATTTATATTATGGATATTTCAAAAGGTTGAATTGACTTTCTAGTTGATTCTAATATGAGTAACCCATCTAACTATGTATGTGCCACTACACATCAAACAAAAGTATAGCACAATGAGTGTAAAAGCAACTGAAAATTTTTCTGGTTTTTCTTCCCTTCTCTTGCTATCCTGCTTCTGTTTGTAAGATGTGATTTTGTAGCAATACAGAGGACCTAAATAGAAAAAAAAAAAAAAATCAACATTTCTCTCAGATCTTAAATTATGTGATAGCTTTTTTTGGGTTAGATTTTAAAAAGCTTGGTAGTAGAGCTCATAAAATTGGGTCAGATTGTGTAGAGCTTGGTGGTAGAGCTCATAAAACTGGGTCAGATTGTGTTTCAAATACTGATGTATAATTTACAGATAACTAAGTTACTTAACCTTTATGATGTTCAGTTTCTTTATCTTTGAAATGTGAATAGTAACGAAACATAGTTTATAGTATCATAAAAAGAGAAGTAAGTTAATACAAATACAGTTGTTAATAAAACTAACAAGGCCTTGAAATACATTAATTCATCATTATTAAAGTATATATTGCCTCCCGGGAATTTTTGTGATCGCCTGTCAAGTTCTTGAAACCTAATTCTAAGAGCAGCAGAGTTGATTTAAAACTCAACCCAGTGACAGTTATATTTGCCTCTAAGAAGAGCACTAATTTATAAATCAGAAGAACTAGATCAGAAGCCTATTCTGCCCCAAATTATGTATATAAACTTGGGTAAATTTCTAAATCAAACCTCTCTGTTGCATGAAGAAAATCATGTTATCCACCCAACCTATGCCATCAGTTAAATTCGGTGCAACAAATATTTACTGATTTCTTTCTCTGTGTATATTATTGGTTGTTGAGAAAAAAAAAACATGAGATGCTTGAAAAACAAACAGACATTTGTTGAAAACTTAGCAGCATGCTGTACACTATTCTCAGTAGGTTTTTTTTTTGGCATTTTTTATGAATTATTTAATCCTTTTAGGAATTTCTTGAGGGAGATACTTTTATTGTCTGCATCTAAGCAAACCTCCAAATAGCTTGTCTAAGATCACATAGTTAGGAAAGGTCAGAGCTGTGTACTTTATGAGAAATGTGTATGTACAAAGACATATTGCAACTAAGGTATAAGTATCTTTTAATAAGATATACATGAAGCAAATTCATTATAAGGTATGGAATAAACACATTTCATTAATCTTGCATTGAGATATAAACATTGTTTTTTCTTGGCAATTACATGTAATTGTCATCAAAATGAGGTAATATCTCATGTTTTATAAGATATCTGCTTTGCTAACTTTAAATCATTGTCATTACTGAATTACCTGAAGTTTCAGAGGTTGTCACATTTCTACATGTTTATCTTACCTAATATACTAAGCTTTTATTTCTCCTTTTTCTCTAAAAAAGTTTAATTTATTTTGTTAGGACATAATGACTTTCACTTCTTTGCTATTTTTATTAATAAATTAATGTAGACATTTAATTTTGATCAGTTGGTTTAACTCTTTTTTTAAAATGTAGACATTTAATTTTGATCTGTAGGTGCAACCCTTTTTAAAGATGTCTTACAGAAACTGGTTTGCAAGAATTATTCATCATGAGCCACAATAAGAATTATATTTTACCCAGTTCAAACACAAACACACACACACACACACACACACACACACACACACACACACCATGGTTTCATACATATAAAACATTTTCCTTTACATGCATGCCATTCTAGTCATCTGTAATCTATTTATTTTTAAAACATCGATTATGCGCTACTCAATTAATTTCATGATGCACTAACAGGTTATAGCAAACAGTTTGAAAAACACTGTTGGAAGTATTTGCTTCCATAGATTACTCCTTGGAACCCTTTTCAGAAGGAAATTGCTGGTGTAAATCATAAGCACACAGCTATACTAGTTTGTATACATCCCAATTAACCAAAAGTGCTCAATACTTCAACACTTATAATTTGTTCAATAATTATAGCTCAGGCTTTTCTGTATATTTGAGCAAATATGGTGTTCTCAATGTACCAAAAAAAAAACCCATGGTTGATGGAAAAAATAACCTGAGATTTGAAACTTTATGAAATTAATTAAACTTATTTCAATTTGGGCTGTCATTCTCACTAACTATGAGAGTCACAGTCTCTTTTTCATATATTAGAGGTTATAATACCATATCATAAGATAGTACAGATAAGAACATTTGAAATTCCAGGTATAAATCAAGTTCACTTTAAACTTATTTTTATTGCCAAATGTTGCCATTTCATCAAGAAGCATGCTTATCTCCCGTTATTTACTGGACTTAACATGTATTAATGCAAAAGAAGTATCATTACATATAATTTTCTTCTATATTTCATTATGTGGTTGAATAATTTATAAGTGACTGTCTTCTTCTAAAACATTAAACATTAAATTATAGTCATTATTTCTAGTAAGTTTATAAACATTACAATTAAGTTCACAGAAAATAAAATCTAATATCTGAGCATTACAATCAAAACTGATAATATACATTTTGATGTTCATTTATGCCCCTTCCACAAGCTTCTGTAAGGGAATGTTTCCTTTAATTATGGCATTTGAGTGATGAAAATAATTGAGGATTTTTTCATAATGGCAAGTTAAAATATTAGACTAGTACTTTAAACATACCTAGTCTTTTAATTAATTGTTCTTCTTGCATTAAGATACACATTCAACATTAGCTCCACGTGTGAAATGAAGACTGAAGACATACCTGGATCTGTTTTTCTTGTCACTTTCCATCTTACACTTGTTTTTCTAACTTTCAAAACATAATCATATATTACTTTTTCAACTGGAATATTAATATGTTACATTGCTTGAGTATAATAGGAAATTCCAGATTCATAGCTCCTAAGAGACAGATCTTGAGAAAAAAAAAAAAAAAAAAAAACAAATTCCTGTGAATAAATACAAGTTATATTGTATACATATGTCAGTTTACCAGTAGAATATCTAAATTTTCTTAAATGTTAAATATATTTATGTTGTGGCTATGCATACTACATATATGTCTATACATATTTATGTGGATAACTAATTTACAGGTGTGGGCCAGAAGTCCCTGAGTCTCCACTTATACTCAGTGACCTTGAAAACAAAATTGTCATCTCTATTATAAGCACATGAGAGCCATTTTCAGCATTTATTATAACAAGTATAGAAAAAAANAAAAAAAACAAATTCCTGTGATCCAAGCGACAAACTCAGAGAAATGCCCCTATCTGCATCTATGCATCTGTGTATCTATCATCTATTTTTCTGTGTGTCTATTTCTGTATACAGGTATGTATGTTATGTATCTATCAATCTTGTCATCTATCATTTAATTGCCATTTATTCATCCACCTATTTTTAATCCCTCTATTTGTCTCTCTATGTATCCTTATATAGAACTCATGATACCTAGGATATTATAGGCCAATTTTAATTAAAATACAAAGTCTGGCTTTTTTAGGCACAAAGAGTTTCTTATTTTTAAGAAACTGATTTTACAGTTTTTCCATTTATAAAATATCATGGACATCTTCTATAAATTGAGTTAACTAATGATGCAAGATTTTGAGAAAAATATATTTAAAATACTTATAAAATTAGAGTACAGTAGAAATTGCATCCTTTGCAACTAGTCACACTAAGAATATTAAATAATAGATGTCAATGTAAAATTGTAGGGTAAAATACAGCTTCCAAAATCTCTTTATTTATGTGAGCAAGAGTTTGCTGTATATGGGTCTAGCCAATAGAAATGGAATGTGAGCCGCATATTTAATTTTAACTTTTTCAGTAGTCACAGTTTTAAGGAGAAGAAATTAATTTTAATTTTATATGGTATTTAACCACAGATACTATAATTTCAACATGTAATTGACATAAAGTTAATTCAAGAATATACCACCTCTCATCTTTATTCTTAATCTTTGAAATCTAGAATGTATTTAGCAAGTTCAGCATATGACAATTCAAATCATCCTTATTTCTAGTGCTGAATAGTCACATATTGCTAGTGGCTACCATGTTAACCATTTTCACTACCACAGAGAGTTCTATTGGATTGCTCTGTGTGGAGAATAAAAGGTGATGTGGTGGGTATTGGAGAGAATATATGCCTCATTGCCAGGTAATTGCCTCAGGTGAAGTTTTTGCTAGGACTTCAGGGAAAGGAAAACTGAAATGGCAGAAATTGGCAGAAATGACTCTGAAAGACTTGGGTTTTAAGATTCTCCACTTCGTTACAGAGCATCCAAATGTCTCTATTTCAAATTTCAGGATCCCATTTATTCTCAATTAATTCCCTAGTTTCCACATAAGAAACTTTGTGAATCCATAAGTTCAGGTTACATTTTAATTATGTAACTTGCATAATTAAATTCTGGGTATGTTTCAGCAATACCTGTCCAGTGCTACAGGTTCACCATAGAACGTTTCTTGTTCTCTGACTACTATGTGAGCTGTATTTTCTCTTTCTGACTCCGATGCATTCATCACTTGCCATCTCTTTCCATTGTCAGTGTGGTCTTCAGTATGTTAGTCATCAAGTGCATCAATCCCTTGCCCTCTCCCAACAAATTTTGTCCTCAAAATCTGTTACATTTCAACCACAAAAGATAAACAATTATATGTGACATTTTTTTACTATCTATGAACTCAGCTCTGACAAGATTAAAAAAAAATAATAAGCAAACCACTCCCCCAAAACCCATTTTTGAAGGTCTGTTTTTTAGTCTTACTCTTGATATGAATGACTGCATTGGCAAGATCTAGTCAGAAAAATATAATCTGTATTAGCTGTTTAAAATGAATGGAATTAATTTGAGGAATTGTTGCACAGGCATTGTAATGCATAAACAGCAACAATTAATGCAGAAGCAATAACTACATAGATAGAAACTATCCTTCCAGCTGGAAAAAGAAAAGTCAAAACTGTGATGTTACCAGAACCTAAGAGTTTGCAGTAAAAATGGTCTAGACCTGGTGCTCAAATTTCAAAGGAGGAAATCTTTCATGGTTGGTGGTCACACTTCTGAGGAAAGGATGTGAGCTGGCAGGTTTAGGCAGCCGCTAAAAAAAAAAAAAGAATCTGAAAATTCTAATTTGCAGTGTTCCAACCCAAATATCAAAGGGCAGAATGCAAAATAATTGGCTAGAGCTAAGAGATAGCATGTAAATAATTAGCACAGTATTGCTTTCAAGTAAAAGGAAAAAGCTACAGGTGGAGCTAGTTTAGGAGAAAAAATATTTATATTTGTTACATTTGAAGTATTTATTAGATTGGATATCAAGTTGGATATAAAAGTCCAGAAATCTTTTTTTTTTTTTAAAGGATAGAGGTGGAAGCTTGCAAATTGTCAGCTATAGATGTTATTTGAAACCGTGAGAGTAAAAAATCTCATAGTAAGCCTTAGTGGGAAAGCCAAAATTAGAATAAATACTGAATGAATGGCCAGGCATGGTGGTTCATGCCTGTAATCCCAGCACTTTAGGAGGCCAAGGTGGGTGTATCACCTGAGGTGAGGAGTTTGAGACCAATCTGGCCAACATGGCGAAAACCCGTTTCTACTAAAAATATAAAAATTAGCCAAGTGTGGTGGCGGGCGCCTGTAATCCAAGCTACGTGGAGAATGAGAGAGAAGAATCTCTTGAGCCTGGGAGGGAGAGGTTGCAGTGAGCCCAGATCGTGCCACTGCACCCCAGCCTGGGAGACACAGCCAGACTGTCTCCAAAAAAAAAAAAAAAAAATAGTGGATAACAACTGGCAAAAGCTAATGAGTAGGATGCGTAATTGAAAATATTCTTGTACATTTTTTGGTATATGTCTTCTAATGTTACATTTTTATGTAATTGAAGACTGTCCATTTCCAACCCAGAAAACAAATATCCATAGAAGAATCAGAGTAAGTGCCTTAAGTATATTTGAACTATTATTTTAAATGTAAATATGTAACAGTAATAAAAATTGCAAAATGTATTTATATTATTAATGTACTCAGAACACTTGCTATTTATTTTTTCTTAGTTGATAATAAATGAAAAACTCTATCTCATGTAAGTATCCCATTAACCATTTTCCTTCATATTTCCTTCATTTTACTTATAAAGTACTTCTCATATTCAAGATTGGAAAGTACTGATTAAAATTAAATACAGTGATCAGAATTACTCAAGTGTATTGCCTTTAAAAATTAAAAGAACTATTAAGTGAGAGAAGCATGAAGTCCCTTTCTTATATTCTGCCCAATTCTTCTTGCTATATCATTGAATACACCTTTTTCAATTAAGTATAAATGTTGACTTTTGCAGGAAAAGGAAAACATCCCAATTTCAGTTGTAAACTGATATTCTAGGACTTAGCTTGAGGTCACCCTTAATCCTAATGCCATAACATGCCCTATAATGATAATTAAGTTTGGGATTTATTCTTGAGTGTTTGTTTGGCCCTAGTGATTGGAAATCTGTTTTGTTTTCTACCCATGCATCCATTCTATTATATCTTCAGTTAGTTAAGTTGGATCTTCCCTTGTCATCACTAGTCTCTTTTTTAGGGACTGAAATCCTATTCTAATCCATACGCTGCTGTCTAGAGCTTTGAAATCCATGAAAATAACTTCCCTAAGCAAATTGTCTGACTTCCTGCTCCTGGCTCCCACACCACTCTGTTGACCCTGGAACCAATCTTCTCAACATAAACTTTCTCTTCCTTTACTGCCATCTACTTATTGCCATTTATCTAATAGTTTTCCTCCCAAATTTTACAACTGATTCTGTCATCTGAGACTTTATTTCTACTGGGGAATGTGTGCTTATTTATTCCTTCAAATAAGTATGTATTGAGTACCTACTGTTCCCAGGTATAGTCCTTGAAGCTGAACGTTCAAAGGTCCTTTATATCACAATCCCTTTGTATCCTTTATATCACAATTATTTCTCTCATGGATTTTACATTGTACTCAGGGAAATTTTCAGGAGGAGTAATGAGAAAAACAGGTGAAACTTGGCCTGTAGTAGTCTTGAATCCATGTTAGTTTTTTGCTTACACAGCATCCATCTGTTCTCCATGGTTTTTAAAAGCCAAGAAATCACCTTTCTACTATTTTGGGTGGTCCTGAAAGGGACTTCAATCAAAGTTACACTGCCCCTAACCTTTCCACCCTCATTTGCCAAGAAGATCCCATACGGTGGTGTGCTGGAAATAACTTTTACCAGCTACTGAGAGCTGATGATGAAATTATAAGGAATATAACAAGCTGGTTGTGAAGTATATCCAATAATAAAATTGAGATTTTGATACAAAACAGTTGAATAGAATTTAGTTGCTTTAATTAAAAAACAATTTAATTAGAAATTAGAAAAATCAACTAGAAGATTCCCCAAGTCAACAAAAGTAGCCCTGGTCACTATTTATAGAATATCCAGGCTTGGCAGTAGGAGAATTTTAAAGGTGCTGATCTTTTTTTTTTCCATTCTCCTGAGTGAGTGAACTATACTTGTGTGGCACTTCCTTAACTATCCCTAGCCCCTACCAATGGCACTTATTTTTTTCTTCAAATGGTTTATTTAGTTGAAATATTTTATTTAAAATAGGTTACTCTATGCAAATACAATAAATAATCAAAAATAAATAAATATCAATAAAGAAAAACTGAGGCCAGATGCAGTGACTCATATCTGGGAGCTACTTTGGGAGGCCAAGGTGGGAGGGTCACTTGAAGCCGTGAGTTTGAGTCTAGCCTGGGCAGCATAAAAGACCCTTTTTCTGCAAGACAATTTTTTAAAAATTATCCTGATGGGCCATGGTAGCATATGTCTTTAGTCCCAACTACTCAGGAGGCTGGGGTGGAAGGATCATGTGAGCTCAGGAGTTTGAGGATGCATGAGCTATAACCCTTCCACCACATTACAGCCTGGGTGACAGAGCAAGGCCCTATCTCAAGAAAATTAAAAAGTATATTTATAAAGAGAAAAAAGAAAGAAAGAGAAAGAAAGAGAAAAAGAAAGAAAGTCAAAGAGAAAGAAAGCATTAGCATTATTCAATATGGAATTTTTTTGTTACTACAAAATTAAAGAGGAAAATGCATGTAATCTTCTAGCCAGAGATAATTCTTTTTAACATTTAGAATGTTTATTTTTGTTTTTTCTTTTCTCTCTCTTCCTCCCTCCCTCCTTCTCTCTCTCTCTCTCGTTCTTTCTTTCTCTCTTTTTTCTCTTTATAAATATACTTTTTAATTTTCTTGAGATAGGGCCTTGCTCTGTCACCTTCAATTTTGAAGTGTATTGAGCCTATAGTGATTACATTGTGAATGGCACAAAAAATGTGGAAATATTCTTCCAGCATTCAAAAATTATGATCTGATTCAGTAATAAAGTCATTCACATCATTGACAAACAAATGTTGTTTCAACATATGTATTCATTTTTATCATTGTTTTACTCATTAACATAAATATTAACCAACATTTATGTGAGAACTATACTTATTCATTCATCAATTTGCAACAGTGAGTCAGCTACAGGTACAAATGTTTGGCAGACATCAACAAAACCGTTCTCTGAGAAGCAATTGGCTGTGTGGAATTTATAATCGAGAATATTGTATGTTTGTCATTATTTGTAAATTGTGTGTTACACATCTTTTATATAAGTAAATTTTAATAAGCATGACTTAAAGTATAATAAAACAAATAAACAACAAACAAAACAACCAAGATCTATAGGCTTTTCAGTTAGGATTAGGTTTGGATGTCAGTGACAGAAAACTCATAACAGAGACTTAAGATATGTATCTGGTACAAAACTAATGTGTCTTTGCTCTAGAAATTTCTAAGAGTCATAGGCTAACTCATTACCCTACCATCCCCAGTTTGTGTTATTTGTGTTAGGTTCCAACATGTTGTATAACCCATCTAGGAAGCAGGTTGGGGGAAGTGATAAGTAAGGGAAACAAAGGACAAATGTAAGCTATGTCTTAAGAAACATTCCGGCCGGGCGCGGTGGCTCAAGCCTGTAATCCCAGCACTGTGGGAGGCCGAGGCGGGTGGATCACGAGGTCAAGAGATCGAGACCATCCTGGTCAACATGGTGAAACCCCGTCTCTACT
>NW_016107565.1:1852971-1875632 GCF_001604975.1 Cebus imitator | reverse complement strand
TCTCAAACAAAAAAAAAAAAGAAACATTCCTTGATCTTGCTTCAAAACATTTTCATTTATATCTCATTTTTACAATAATTTAACAACATTCTTATAGTCAGCTACAAGAGAAAATGGAAAATATGGTCTTTACTAAGGACAACTTGCTATCAGCTAGGAATACTACTATGGTAGAAGAAGGCATACATGGATGTTTGCAAAAGATAGGCTAACTTATGTTATACATATTTAGTCCAAAATTTATGAGTGAACAAAAACTATTCACATGTAAGTACTAGCTGGCAAAAGAAAAGATATTAGGAAAAAAAATATTATTTTTTACTATTATTGATTTTTTGAATTAATTATATTAAATTGTATATGAATTGACTGTATGTGATAGGCACTATGCTAAGCTAGTCTTACATATCTTCTCATTTAATCCTCCTATTAAGAATTAATATTGTTAAAATGTCCATATTACCCATAGCAATCTACATAAGCCCTATCAAAAAAAAACCAAGGACCTTCTTCACAAAGAAGTAAAAACTCTTCCCCAGTCTTTTCCTTACTACTGGCTCCAGAGAGAATTCATTCATGGGCTACACATCTTTCCTCCTGCATAGCTATAGCAGGTAATTTCTCTTGTACCCTAACTTCCTGGACTCCTGCCTAAATTGCTTGTTCAGGAAGACATAGAAGTAAACCAGGCCTTCCACAGATAAAAACTGATAAAGATTCACTACTCAATGATTTTGTTTAAAGAAATTACATAAACAAAAATAAAGTTAGCAACAAAGGTGATGAATTGAGAAGCCATTATCTTACATCCTCCCCTTTCAGTGTTGTAAGAATTATAACAAGGCTAAACTGAGACTGGAATTAGAAATCATTGCACAGTTCATTATATATGGAAGTATACAAATATCTGTATATTACTACTATAGATATGTATCTAATCATTTTCACTTTCTATGTGTCTAATCTTTCATTTTCTCAAAGTCTGGAGTCAAAGACCTTTTATATAAAAATATATATATAGATAAGTAAATGAAAAGAGAGATACTTTAGAACATGTTGACAACATTATTAATAAGGGACAAAACCAAAATACAGCCCTTCTTAACAAATTTATGTCAATTAGCCTCATGAATATCTATTTTTCAAAATATTTTGGATATATACAACCTATCTTATACAAATTTGTAATGAATAGACTCCTAAAACCAAGAATATTATCTGCAAGATTCTTCAAAATCTGTAAATTCAAGTTGAACATTTATATGTATTATGAAATTTAAATTACATTAAATTTAAATAATCCTCCAGTAGCTAAGCATGAGTAAATGATAGAAAAGAACCAATGGTTTTGTACTATTGTGTTAGGAATTTAATATTTGATGAATTTTTCATTTTATGTTTCTTCTTCCCTTAGTGAAACATTTGTAGTGTTTTATTTAATCTGTCATTGTTACATACCAGCAGTCCCCTAAAGGAGAAGACCAGTGTACAGATATTAAAGGCATAGAAAAATAAAACAAAGCTAAAAGCTTTTATCACTCCATGAATATCCCTTAGTGCCCTAATACTATCCTCCGCCCCATTTCTAAAATATGACCCCTTGTGAAACTGTTAACTTGATGTTGGCAGCAAAGTGGATGAGCCTGGAGAATTCCCTGAGGCGGCACTTCTCACTGTTGAATGGTATTGCCCAGTGTCTTGGAATATATATTCTGTAATAAAATGTGTAAGTAGAGTATTAAATATTACAGTAACATAATTCTAGAATATGAGATATTTATTCTTTCTATAAAATGAGATTACTTTCAAATGACTAAATAAGGAATTTCATGTGTCATACTTTAAGTATTTCATATCATACAATATTTACCTATTTCACAAATTTCATGTAAGTTTATTGTATATTTATTTTTAAGTAGCTAATGTAGAATGATTATTTAAATATCATTAACATAAATTTTTCATATGCATGTGAAATGTATGTCACTTTTATAATACATGTCACCAAAAAAAAGCCAAATTTTAGGATTATTCTGAATTATATGATTTTTTACTTAATACACTCCATATTCTGCTATATCTGAATTAGACATTTGTAAGCAATAGCATTTGATAAGATAGACCTGCAAAGACATAGATTTTTGTGTGGGTCTTTGAATAATGCTTTCCTATGTATGACACAAAAGGCAAAAAAAAACTATTATATTATTTTTGTTTGGAGCAAAGCAACCTTGACTGAATCCGCTCCTCTCCATCTCTACTTCTGCAACCCAAGTGTAGGTTCTTCTCCCTAATCCTGCCCTGTTATCCTTCAAATCCAGGTTGTCCCTGCTACCAAAGTGAGCATTTAAAAAATTAAATATAACCCTGTCAACACTATTCAAAATCATCATTTGCTGCTTTTCACAAAGAAGATAAAGTCAAAAGTCCTTAACATGATCTGTTTTCTGCCTTTATCTCTAATGTTTATTCTCATCACTTTTTACCTCACAGTTTATGTTTCAGAAACAAAAAAGAATATTTTTTTCACTTTGCCATATTTCACATTATACCATAGAATGTTCTTTCCCAGTTCTCACCTACACCTTCCTTTGCACTGTCTGGGATTTTCCACCTCAAGGAATTCTTTCCTCTTTATTCTGCAGCTGGATTGAATTGCTCTCATCTCTGCCAATATAACCCAGTGTTTCCATATCCCAAAACAGGATATTGTATACAGGTTGCTTATGTTGTGTTTCCCCCATTGGACTATGATTGCTAAGGTAAAGAAAGAGTATGAAGAATGAAGTGCTTTAGTTAGATGTCAAGTTGATTGTGTAACATGGTATCTGCATACCTTAAGATCAATTAAAGTTTTTATATTTTGTAATTATACATATATAATGCATTCTGATTTCCACACCTCATAACAAAAATAGTTGTCAGTGTTAGAGTGACGTATTGCCATTCTGAAATAATCATAATGAAGAAAAGCTGCTTCCAGAAAAGATAATTTTTTAGCAGCATAGAGTTTGAGGGAGAAACTCTTATCTTGGAATCACAATAGGATTGCTGAAAAAATAACTTCATCCTCAAAATCCATTGTGAACCCCAGATGTGAACAACTATTTTAGGATAATTGACATAGCTAATAATAAGTGCCATTTATTGAGAGCCTATTATATATCAAGCATCCTATATGTTATTTTATAATCTTTGCTTATTATAATACATATTTCAACTTTAAAAAGTATGAATCATAAACACTATTTTATATATGTTAGAGAATTGCTCAAAACAATGTAACATTTTTTTAGAGAGTTGGGGCTATAATCCCAGGCTTTTCCTGTGAAGTTATTTATATTATCCTGTCTCACTAATGAGTATAATGAGTATTGGTATTGGTATTAGTTAAAGTATCGTTAGTTTGTTTGGTTAAACATCATCAAAGCTAATTTCAATGCTGTACTAATTATGTAAGCACAAAATGTATAATATTGAGAAATTCCTTCAGCTTTCAGATTTATTTTGAATTAGAAAATATAGACTTTACCATGGAACACGAAAGAACTTACATCAATACATGTTTTCTGCGTTTTTTCCAAGGAATTTATATGATATTTATTAGTTGTTAGGTTTTAGAAATAGTCTCTCCCTTCCTATTTAATACATGAGGCATATGCCCAACATCAAAGAACATATTTATAAATTATATTATTATAACAACATAATATCAGGTATTTGGGATGCACAGAAAGTATTTTCTAAATTTCAGAACTTTACTTTTTTAACATAGAATAGTATGATGTTTAAGCAATAAATACTATCGTCAAGAAAACTTTAGGTTGAAGTTTAGTCCCATCACCAAATAAACATTGGAAAATTACTTGGGCAACATATTACTTTAAACCGAGAATTGATTAAACCCGTTTATTCATTGGAATGTCTTCAGTTTACATATGGGAAACCACAAGTCAAATGACTTAAATAATGTCAAAATGCATTACTTAGAAAGCATCCTGTCTAGAAGCATGCAAGCCCCACACACAGAGAAAAATGCCATTGCTGGGTTCTGGACATCTCAATGTGTAGTTTGGCTTTGTCCTCAAACTATGTATTGTGAGATGACTGTAGTAGCTCAATACATTCAGATAGAATTACATTAAAGCATACTGATTTTTTGTATTTCTTTGAAAACCAAGAAATACTTTTACAAAAGCTCCTCAGCAAATTGCTTATTACCTTCCAGTGGCCAGAATTAGGTCACATACAGGTAATCTAATCACTGGCAAATGGAATGGAACATAGACTCACTAGAACCTGTATCAGGAAACTCAGAATAGGATGAGCAGTCCCTGAGCATTAGGATGTACAGAAAAGGATACATAGGAACAAAATATATGTCCTATTGAGAAGAAAAGGTCAAGGGTAAATAAGGAAGGTATCTGTTAGGTAAGCAATCAATAGCATCTGCCACATTTTCCCCTTTGGTTATCAAATACCTCTTAAGATCCATCTTTCTTCTCCTGTATTCACTTTGGGGAAAAAAATGCCTAAATAAAATGTACTTTCTATCTACATTAATAGAGAAACCTAAAATTTCAGCCATCTACTACATACAAAGGTACTTACAGAATCCCCAAGTGATACACTGGCTTCTTCATTATATCTATAGGTAGTTCCTCATCGTATAAAGACCTGTGGCAAAATGAGAGGTTATCCCAAACCCAATATAAAGGTATAGGAAACAAACAGGGTAACTGCCATAAAAACTCCTATTCAGAAGAAGAGAGAATTTAAGCTAACACAATGGTCACTGGGTCACAGAACAATATCATGTCTTTCTGGGTAAAACTAGTAAATACTGACTTCTCTAGAAATGGAATAAGTTCCTAGATAATCCTGGAATGTAATAGAATCCATTTACCTTGACATAGTGCCCCACAGCTTCTGGCTCTGACTACTGAGAGGATTTATTTTTTTCCTGTTGGACAATACTGCTGTGCTCTAGGATTTCAGTGACACTACCTATTGCAACCACTGTTGCTCCTGAAATTGGATATTTCTGCTGCTTTGACATTCTTTTCCAGAATTAATTATTTGTTTCCTTATTTATAAACATAAAATGTGTATATGATTGAAAAAGGAATCTTAGGCCTCATACCTATACACTGGATACAATAAATAACGAGGAATCTAGGATCTGACCATATTAGGAGGTATGCTATACTTCCTACTAATATTCCTAATTTCACAGACAAAGGGAGAATATTCAAGTGCTGGGCAGCCAGAGTAATGTATAGATGTACACAACATATACTTTTAGGGTCAAAATAAAATAATGCATTTATAATTCCGAGACCAGCGTTTTACATAATATAAATATATTCCATTAAAAAAATTCATGTAAGAGGGCGGATCCAAGATGGCCAAATAGGAACAGCTCTAGAGTGCAGTTTCCAGCAAGAACAATGCAGAGGGTGAGTGTCCACCACATTTCCAAATAAATATTCAGTGCCCACAGACCAGGAAATTCCCAGGCCAAAAAGCGCCACGAGTTTTCAGCACAGAGGTTTCAGCCAGTGCCAGGTTGGCACACAGAAACTCACACAAATCTGGGTGGCCGTTTCAACTGGTGCCTGGAATGCCTGGGAGACAGAGCCACCCGTTCAACTGAAAGGGAGGGGGCAGAGACAGGGAACCAGGCACTCTGGCTTGGTGGGTACCACCCCCACAAAACAAGCAATCTGACACGCTCTGAATTGAGAGTTTCGCATCAAGCACAGCCAAACCCAGGATGGTCCAGCTTTCTGGGGAGAAGTGTGACCACCACTACTAAGGCAGTCCGCCACTACTGAGGCAGTTGATGCAGCAGATGGGCAGAGCCTGCGGCAGCTCAGCAACACCTCTACTGGCAGACTGTGACTAGACTACTCTGTGTGGGGCAGGGCATCTATGAAAAAAGACAGCAGCATGACAGGAACTTATAAATAAAGCTGACCTTCCAAGGACAGAGCACCTGGGAAAAGAGGTGGTTATGAGTACTGCTGCAGCAGATGTCAAAGTACTTGCCCAGCAGTTCCGCATGGAGCAACGGAGCTCCCAGCACAGCACAGCACAGCACTTGAGCTCTTATAAGGGACAAACTGTCACCTCAAGTAGCTCCCAGACCCTGGTATACCCAAAGAGACACCTCATAAAGGAGAGCTCAGGCCGACATCTGGAAGGTACCCTTCTGGAACGAAGATAACCAAAGAAGAAGACGGCAGCAACCCTTACTGTTCTGCAGTCCCTGTGGGTGATCCCCAGGCAAGCAGGGTCTGGAGTGGACCTCCAGCAGTACTGCAGCAGAGGGACCTGATTGTTAGAAGGAAAACTAAGAAACAGAAAGAAATAACTTCATTATCAATAAAAAGGACACCCACTTAGAGAACCCATCTGAAAGTCACCAACCACAAAGACCACAGGTAGATAAAGCCACTAAGGTGTGAAGAAAGCAGCACAAAGAGGATGAAAACACCAAAAACCAGAAAGCCTCTCCTCCTCCAAAGGATCAAACTCCTCACCAGCTAGGGATGAAAGATGGATGGAGAATGAATCTGATTAATTGACAGAAACAGGCTTTAGAAGATGGGTAATAACAAACTTCTTAGAGCTAAAAGAACATGTGCTAACCCAATGCAAAGCAACTAAGCACCTAGAAAAAAGGTTAGATGAGATGCTAACTAGAATAAACAGCTTAGAGAAGAATATAGACGATTTGATGGAGCTGAAAAACACTTCATGAGAACATTGTGAAGCATACACAAGTTTCAATAGCTGAATAGACCAAGCAGAAGAAAGGATATCAGAGATTGAAGACCAACTCAATGAAATAAAATGAGAAGGCAAGAATAGCGGAAAAAAAGTAAAAAGAAATGAACAAAGCCTCCAAGAAATATGGGATATGTGGAAAGACCTAATCTACATTTAATAGGTGTACCTGAATGTGATGGAGAGAATGAATCCAAGCTGGAAAACACTCTTGAGGATATTATCCAGGAGAACTTCCCCAAGCTAGCAAGGCAGGCCAATATGCAAGTCCAGGAAATGCAGAGAACACCAGAAAGATATTCCTCAAGAAGAGCAACCCCAAGGCACATAATCATCAGATTTGCCATGGTTGAAATGAAGGAAAAAGTGCTAAGGGCAGCCAGGGGAAAGGTCAAGTTACCCACAAAGGGAAGCCCATCAGACTCACAGCAGATCTCTCTGCAGAAACCCTACAAGCCAGAAGAGAGTGGGGACCAATATTCAACATTCTTAAAGAAAAGGACTTTCAACCTAGAATAGCATATCCAGCCAAACTAAGCTGTAAGCAAAGGAGAAAAATTCTTTATGGAAAAGCGACTGCTGAGAGATTTTGTCACCACCAGGACTACCTAACAAGAACCCCTGAAAGAAGCACTAAACAAGGAAAGGAACAACAAGCACCAGCCACTCCAAAAATGTACCAAGAAGTAAAGAGCATCGACACAATGAAAAAAATGCATCAACTAATGGGCAAAATATCCAGATAGCATCAAAGTGGCAGGATCCAATTCACACATAACAATGTTAACCTTAAATGTAAATGGGCTAAGTGCCCCAATCAAAAGACACAGACTGGCAAATTGGATAAAAGGCCAAGACCCATCAGTGTACTGTATTCAGGAAACCCATCTCATGTGCAAGGACACACATAGGCTCAAAATAAAGAGATGGAAGAAGATTTACCAAGCAAATGGAGAGCAAAAAAAAAAGCAGGTGTTGCAATCCTGGTCTCTGATAAACTGGATTTTATACCAACAAAGATCAAAAGAGACAAAGAAGGGCATTACATAATGGTAAAAGGATCAATGCATCGAGAAGAGCTAACAATCCTAAATATATATGCAGCCAATAGAGTAGCACATGGGTACATAAAGCAAGTTCTTAATGACCTACAAAGAGACTTAGACTCCCACAAAATAAGAGTGGGAGACTTTCACATTCTACTGTCAATATTAGACAGATCAATGAGACAGAAAATTAACAAGTATATCCAGAACTTGAACTCAGATCTGGACCAAGCAGACCTAATAGACATCTACAGAAATCTCCACCCCAAATCCAGAAAATATACATTCTTTTCAGCACCGCATTGCACCTACTCTAAAATTGACCATATAATTGGAAGTAAACCACTCCTCAGCAAATGCAAAAGAATGGAAATCATAACAGTCTCTCAGACCACAGGGCAATCAAATTACAACTCAAAATTAGGAAGCTAACTCAGAACAACCTCACAGCTTCCTGGAAACTGAAAAACTGGTTCCTCAATGTGCACTGGATAAACAATGAAATGAAGGCAGAAATAAAGATATTATTTGAAACCAGGGAGAATTAAGACACAACATATCAGAAACTCTGGTACACATTTAAAACAGTGTCTAGAGGGAAATTTATAACGATAAATGCCCAAATGAGAATCGAGGAAGGATCTAAAATTAACAGCCTGTCATCAAAATTGAAAGACCTAGAGGACAGAGACAAAANAACTAAGATCGGAACAGAATTGAAGGAGATAGAGACACAAAAAACCCTTCAAAAAATCAATAAATCCAGGAGCTGGTTTTTTGAAAAGATCAACAAAATAGACAGACTGCTAACCAGATTAATGAAAAAGAAAATGGAGAAGAATCAAATGGATGCAATAAAAAACAATAAATGGGATATCACCACTGATTCCACAGACATACAAACTACAATCAGAGATTACTACAAACAACTCTATGCACCTAAACCAGTAAACTTGGAAGAAATGGATAAATTCTTGGACACTTGCACCCTCCCAAGCCTAAACCAGTAAGAAGTTGAAACCTTGAATACACCAATAACACGGGCTGAAGTTGAGGCAGCAATTAATAGCCTGCCAACCAAAAAAACTCCAGGTCCAGATGGATTCACAGCTGAATTCTACCATACGTAAAGAGGAGCTGGTACCATTTCTTCTGAAACTATTCCAAACAATACAAAAAAAGGGAATCCTTCCCAAATCATTTTATGAAACCAACATCATCCAGATACCAAAACCCAGCAGAGACTCAACAAAAAAAAGAAAACCTCAGGCCAATATCCATGATGAACACAAATGCAAAAATGTTCAATAAAATACTGGCAAACCGATTGCAACAGCCCATCAAAAAGGTTATCTATCATGATCAAGTAGGCTTCATTCCAGGGATGCAAGACTGGTTCAACATACACAAGTCTATAAATGTAATTCACCTCATAAACAGAACCAAAGACAAAAACCACATGATTATCTCAATAGATGCAGAGAAGGCCTTCAACAAAATTCAACAGCCCTTTATGCTGAAAACTCTCAATAAGCTAGGTATCAAAGGAACATCTAAAAACAATAAAAGCTATTTACGACAAACCTACAGCCAATATTATGCTGAATGGACAAAACCAGGAAGGATTCCCTTTGAAATCTGGCACTAGACAAGGATGCCCTCTCTCAAGGATTCAATATAGTACTGGAAGTCCTAGCCAGAGCAATTAGGTAAGAAAATAAAAATAAATAAAGGATATTCAGTTAGGGAAATAGGAAGTCAAATTGTCTCTATTTTCAGACGTCATGATGTATATTTAGAAGACCCTATCATCTCAGCCCCAAATCTCCTTAAACTGTTAAGCAACTTCAGCAAAGTCTCAGGATACAAAATCAATGTGCAGAAATCACAAGCATTTCTATACACCAATAACAGACTAACAGAGAGCCAAATCATGAGCAAACTCCCATTCACAGTTGCTACAAACAGAATACAATACCTAGGAATACAACTAACAAAGGATGTAAAGGACCTCTTCAAGGAGAACTACAACCCACTGCTCAAGGAAATAAGAGAGAACCTGAACAGATGGAGAAATATTCCATGCTCATGGTTAGGAGGAATCAATATCATAAAAATGGCCATATTGCTCAAAGTAATTTATACATTCAATGCTATCCCCATCAAGCTATGAATGACCTTCTTCACAGAACTGGAAAAAAACACCTTAAACTTCATATGGAACCAAAAGAGAGCCCACATAGCCAAGACAGTCCTAAGCATAAAAAAAAACAACAACAACAACAAAGTGGGAGGCATCACACTACCTGATTTCAAACTATACTACAAGTCTACAGTAATCAAAATAGCATGGTACTGGTACCAAAACAGAGATATAGACAAATGGAACAGAGCAGAGGCCCTGGAGGCAATGCCACACATCCACAACCATCTGATCTTTGACAAACCTGACAAAAACACGCAATGGGGAAATAATTCCCTGTTTAATAAAGGGTGTTGGGAAAACTGGCTAGCAGTGTGCAGAAAGCAGAAACTGGACCCCTTCCTGACACCTTACACTAAAATTAATCCAAATGGATTAAAGACTTAAGACCTAACACCATAAAAGCCCTAAAAGAAAACCTAGGCAAAACCATTCAGGACAGAGGCATAGGCTAGGACTTCATAACTAAAACACCAAAAGCATTGGCAAAAAAAAGCCAAAATAGACAAATGGGATCTAATTAAACACCAGAGCTTCTGTACAGCAAAAGAAACCATCATTAGAGTGAACCAGCAACCAACAGAATGGGAAAAAATTTTTGCAATCTACCCATCTGACAAAGGGCTAATAACCAGAATCTACAAAGAACTGAAACAGATTTACAAGAAAAAAAACTAACAAACCCACCTAAAAGTGGGCAAAGGATATAAGCAGACACTTTGCAAAAGAAGACCTATATGAGGCCCGCAAACATATGAAAAAATGCTCATCACCACTGATTATTAGAGAATTGCAAATCAAAACCACATTGAGATACCACCTCATGCCAAGTAGAATTGCAGTCATTAAAAAATCTGGAGAAAACATATGCTGGAAAAGATGTGGAGAAATAGGAACACTTTTCACTGTTGGTGGGAGTGTAAACTAGTTGAACCATTGTGGAAGACACTGTGGTGCTTCCTCAAAGACCTAGAAATAGAAATTCCATTTGACCCAGCAATCGCATTACTGGGTATATACCCAAAGGATTATAAATCATTCTATGATAAAGACACATGCACATATATGTCTATAGTGGTACTGTTTACAATAGCAAAGACCTGGAACCAACCCAAATGCCCATTGGCAATAGACTGGACAAGAAAATGTGGCACATATACACCATAGAATACTATGCAGCCATAAAAAACAATGAGTTCATGTCCTTTGTAGGGACATGGATGAATCTGGAAACCATCATTTTCAGCAAACTGACTCAAGAACAGAAAATAAAACACCACATGTTCTCACTGATAAGCAGGTGATGAACGATGTGAACGCATGGATACAGGGAGGGGAGCATCACACACTGGGGTCTGTTGGGGGGGCAAGGGAGAAACAGCTAGGGGATAGGGAGGTTGGGGAAGGATAACATGGGGAGAAATAACAGATGTGGATAATGGGGGTATGGAGGCAGCAAACCACATTGCCATGTGTGTATTTATGCAACCATCCTGCATGATCTGCACATGTATCCCAGAACCTGAAGCACGCACACACACACATGCACACACACAAAATCATGTGAATGAGAATTAAGTTTGATTTCTACATGGCTTCAGAAAATATGACTGTAGAATTTATGGCTTAAGATTATCTGTGCAAGATTCACAGGATAAAAATTTGAGACATAACTTCTGTGCCAGTTTTAAGAAAATATCCTATAAAACTCATGTATTGAGGCTTATGAGAAATAGATCCATCAAATATTTAGTATTTCAGGCTTTCTATTGACTTTTTTACTTCCAGAATGTCAGTGTTAAAATGCATTATGTTATTTTTAATCGCCTTCATTAGTACATTAAAAGGTTTAATACAACCCTCAATAAGCAACACTAAACAATCCAGTTGGAGTCACCACTCCACAATGGAAATCAAGAGAGTGCCTTACTTGGTTTAAAACAATCAAGAAAATTATGCATTATTTAAATACTTTAAGGGCATATTTCATTATTCCACCTTTTCTTTCATTAGTCCTATGTGCTAAATGCAATTTATGTTTTTGTTTATTTAATCCAAAAATGATTAGGAAGAAGTAAAACAGGTAAAATATATGGTATTCTTTTTACACTAGATACATAATATTTTTTCTTATTTTCTATCTAAATTTTTCAACCCTACTACCTAATAATCATGTATAAGAAGTATTCTTATTATACTGATGACTGTTTGTTGATTCCTATTATACTGATGACTATTTGTTGACTTTTTTAATATTAGCCTTTCTATATTTTACAAAGTTAAATGGATAGAAAATGGCTATTTGGTCACTTTCATTTTATTAAAGTATCAGTAAAGAAAGGAAAATATCCATCAGACTCTCAATGTTACTTATTATATTATAGCATGAACAAAAGTTTCCTTGTCATTTTGTTTTTGTTTTCCCAAGTTTTATTTATATATCCTATAAAAGATATTTTTCTTTTAACCATATATCAATATACTATGTTGGGGTTTTACTGTGTGCCTTACTTATATTAAGGGCTTTAAATAAGGCAAAGTTGAATTTTATTTTTTTGATGCACAAATTTTACTTATGTGAACTATTCCAATAATAATGTTAAAACTAAGCAAAAATTAATCAAATTAAAATGAATGTATTATACAAATTCAATTAGAATATTCTAGCTTCTGAGTAATTGTGTGTCATTGAAACTGTTCAAGAATTATAAGTGTCTAAAATTTCAATGACAGCTCAGTAGTTAAGTGCTTATTCGAACATAATATGGTTTAGTTACTAATTAATTCATCGCTTAATTTAAAATGAGAGAGCTCTCATTGTTGCTTACATACATGCATAAGTCTCAGTTACAATTTAGTAAAAATAAAATCTACCATTAAATGGATGTCCAAAGTCTTTAGAACATGATTATGCAATAATAGATATCAAGAGTTTGGCATAGAACTAACAATCAGATCAGGAGATCATTTTTTAGACACCTAATTTTTACCAATTTGTATCCACTAACCCATTAGACTTTTAAGTCATACAAAAGGAGCCATTCTCTAATTTTAATTACTGTGCACTAATAGATCTATTGTGAAATAGGTTGGGGTGAAGTAGATCATGGGCTATCCTTTTGGCAAGATGACAGATGTGGTACTTTGAGAGTTACTCGCACTGAAATATAAGAAACACATTAGTTTTCATGCCATTATATGTTCACAAAAAAAAACAAAATAAATGTATAAAGCTATGAACAAATACCATGCATACAAACACATAGACACACACAGATGCACACACAGATGTATAATTCTACATCCATATATATATATATATATATATATATATATATGACAATTAGGTAAAGTAAAAACAGGAGATGAAATGGGAGAAAAACTTGATTTTTCATGGGACAGATGGCAATAAATCTCTGGAATACGGAGACTAGGAGTTGAGCCTCATCTCCTTGGATCAAGAAACAAAGAAACTGAACTTGAAAATTTAGCATCAAGCTAAGACACTCAAAGGATATTAAATTGGCTCTAGCTTGGTAATAGCCCTTGGATTCAGATGATAGGAAATTAATGAAGTGATATCAAATTGAGGACCCCAGGATTCTCAAAACTTAAGTTCAACTATATATGGGTTCACTGTCAAACATAGCTAAACACAGGGAAGCAAGCCACCACAAATGAGTCATTAGAAATAACAAACAGGTTCAGACACTTAACAGACATTAAATCTGGAATAATTCAATAAAAATATGAAATACCAAGGAAGGTTTATCCATGTTGTTGCAAATTGCAGGACCTCTTTCTTGTTTGAGGCTAAATAGCATTTCATTGTATATGTAAGCATATATCTATAATAATTTATTTATTTGTTAATGGACACTTAGATTGTTCCTATATCTCAACTATTATCAATAAGACTGCATTGAGCATGGGAGTGCAGATATCTATATAAAGTGGTGATTTCATTTCCCTTAGATTTATATACACAGAAGAGGCATTGCTAAATCATATGTTAGTTCTATTTTTAATTTCTTTAGAAAACTCCGTACTGTTTTCCGCTTTAACTGCCCCAATCTGCATTCTCACCAAGAGTGTACAAAAGTTTTCTCTTTTCTACACCCTTGCCAATAATTATCTTTTTTAAAAAAATCATAGTCAATGTAAGAAATGTGAGGTTATAGCTCACTCATTGTGGCTTTGATTTACATATCCCTGATGACTATTGAGGTTGAACTTTTTTCTTTCATATACTTGAAAGAAATTTTTTTCATATACTGGAGAGAAGGGGTATGTTATGATCAAAGGAAACTATCAGGCAAATGGCAGAATGTTCAATGGAAATTCTACAAGCCAAAAGAAATTGGGTGCCTGTATTCAGCATTCTTAAAGAAAATAAATTCCAACCAAAAAATGTATATCTTGTCAACTGAGCTTCATAAACACAGCAGAAATAAGATCTTTTTCAGATAAACAAGTGCTAAGAGAATTTATTACCACCTGACCTGCCTTCCAAGAGGTTCTTAAGGCAGTGCTAAGCATGGAAACAAGAGACCTTACTGGCCATCACAACAACAGACTTAATTGCATAAACCATTGACTTTATAAAGCAACGACACTGTCGAGCCTGCATAACAACCAGCTAACAATAAAATGACAGGGTTAAATCTACACATATCAACTTTAATATTGAACAGAAATGGGCTAAACACCTCAGTTAAAAGGCACAGAGTGGCAAGGTGGATAAAGAAGCAAGACCCAACTCTGTGCTATTCTTAAGAGGATCATCTCACATCCAATGATATCCATAGTTTCAAAGTATCGGGATGGAGAAAAATCTACCTAATGATTAGAAGCAAAAAAGGGCAGGGCTTGTTATTCTAATTTCAGACAAAATAGATGTTAAACCAACAACAATCTAAAGTGACAAAGAAGGGCATTAGAGAATGATGAAGTGTTTGATTTAGAAGAAGACTAAACTATCCTTATATGCACCCAACAGAGGACCACCCAGATTCATAAAACAAGTTCTTAGAAACCTACAGAGAGACTTAGATAACCAAATAATAATAATGGAAGACTTCAACATCCCACTGACATTATAAGACATATCATTGAGGCAGAAGACTAACAAAGATATTTGGGACCTGAACTAGATGCTTGACAAAATGGACATAACAGACATCTACAGAACACTCCATCCAACAACAAAGAATCTATATTCTCATCTTCACATAGCACATACTATAAAATCAACCACATGATCAGTCATAAAACAATTCTTAACAACAACAACAAAAAAGAAACACACTGAAATACCTACCACACTCTTGAACTACAGCCCAATACAAATAGAAATCAGTAATAAGAAGAGCTCTCAGAACCACACAATTACATGGAAATGAAACAACTTTTTCATGAGTGACTTTGAGGTAAATAATGAAATTAAGGCAGGAATCAAGTAATTGTTTGAAACTAATAGAAGAAAAGATATAGTAGAATCTCTGGAACACAGCTAAAGCAATGTTAAGAGAAAAACTTGTAGTAGAACATGCCCACATCAAAAAGCTAGAATGATCTCAAATTAACAACATAACATCAAAGTAGAAGAACTAGAAAAACAAGAGCAAGCAAACTTCAAAACTAGCAGAAGCAAATAAATACCCAGAATCATAGTTGATCTGAATGAAATTGAGATGTGAAAAACAATACAAAAAGTTCAATGAAAAAATTGATTATTTTTTAAAGAATAAATAAGATTGATAGACTGATATCTAGACTAATAAAGAAAAAGAGAGAAGATCCAGATAAACACAGTCATAAATGAAATGATAAAACATTACCATCTACCCTTCAGAAATACAGAAAAAAACCTTCAGAGACTATAACAATCACCTCTATGCACACCAGCTAGAAAACCTAGAAAAATATTGAACTTTATCAAAAAACTCCCAAAAAAACAAAAGGATTAAGTGTGTGGAGTATCTGACTTAAAAGATTCAGTCTTATCTTACAGCAATAATAATATGCCAATTTGTGGTAGTTCAGGTACATACAAACTGACTAAGAAAACAAGATCTAGAATCCAAAATCCAACATGCTTATAAATAGAACTGTGATATATGTTAAAGTTTGCTGACCATTGGGGAAAGAAGGGCTATTTATTCAATAAAGAGTAGTGTGACAACTGGATACTCATATTGGAGGGAAAAACTGAAAGGAATACTGTGCTAATTTATATTGCTGCATAAAACATTACCTAAAATTAGCAAAAATGCAACAACATAAAATTTATCCATGTTGTTGCAAATCGCAGGATCTCTTTCTTGTTTGAGGCTAAATAGCATTTCATTGTATATGTAAGCATATATCTATAATAATTTATTTATTCATTAATGGACACTTAGATTGTTATCTCACAGTTTCCATAGGAAGGAAGTCTGAGCACGGATATCTGGCTCTTCTCTTCAAGATCATACCAGGGTGAAATCAAAGCATTTGCCAGCGATATGATCTCATTTGAAACTGTAGGGCTTATTCTAAGCTCACTTGTTGGCAGAATTCAATTATTGTAGTTGTAGGATTTATGCCCTCAGCTCTTAAAGGTTACCCACTGCTCCATGCTTTCCACAATATGGCAGTATGTATCTTCAAGGCCAACAGGAGAGCATCTCTTCTGATTTTTTGTTAGCTTGTTTTTTGATCTCTCACTTCTAGACCTTCTTTTAGAGGGAATCCCCTGAATTAGTCAGGGTCATTCAGGATAATCTCTGTTTTGATGAACTTAAAAGTCATCTCATTAGAGACCTTAATTGCACATTTGTAATATTCCTTCACCATTTCCATATAATATAACCTAATCATAGGACTGATAATCCATCATCTTCATAGATCTTCCCGACACTGAAAGGGAGTGTATCATACAGGTTATCTGCACCAGGGGAGTAGAATATTGGAAGACATCTCAGAATTCTGCCTACCACACATTCCTACTTTGCAGTTTCTGTAAAAGTCAATTTACAAAAGCGAAAAGATATGGAGATACATCTTTATGAGCTTGGGTTATTAATATTAATAATTTTTTACCAGAGTAGGACTTTCATATCTACCCATAAAACAGTAGATAGGCAAGTCCTACTCTGGTAAAGTTAATAACTTTTTCTTATTAAATGATCTAACAAAGGAAGTTTTTCTTTTTTAAAGAAAAAAAGCTGTGAACTTGAAGCTATTGCAACACATTTAATGTAATAAATGGATTAGTACCTATAATATAGAAAGCTGATATCAACTAGTGAGCCAAATCCAGTGGTGTACTATGAGTAAACCACAGGTAGAACTAAGATATTGATTTTAGCTCTTTCTATGAAAGAGAAGGTCCTGGGCAAAAAATAAAAATAAAATTTCCATTACAAGCAGTGTCATCTGTTCACCTTGGTGTCTTACAAATATTGCTTTCGAAGTGTGCTATAATGGAATATTTTCAGAATCACCAATATAAAGAATTCTTGCAAACAATAACAAGTAGACAAATAGTCCAAGGAAACAAAATGCCAAAACACAAATAGTTGTGTCACAGAAAAGGAAATATAAATGATATATAAACATATAAAAAGATATGCAACTCAGTAATAAGGAAAATGCAAAAAAAATACTTTTTACACTCACTAGAGTGGTAGGAATAAATACACCCAATGCACACAATTTTGAACATTTGAACTGGTAAAACAATTTAGAAACCATATGGTACTAGGTTATAAAACTTTTGCTGTTATTACCTAGCAAGTATATTGCCTAGAGACATACTTGAAAATGTGAACCAAAAGATATTTGGTATTGCTCATGACCATGTTACTTATAGTACCCAAAAAAACAAAAAGAAAATGGGAAACGATCTAAATTTGTATTGGCAGGTAATTATTAATGGAAATTATATTTAAATATAAATAAAACAAATAAATGTGTTTTTAAAATTATAATCATGTTAAAATGTATATTTCAAAGTTTTTATACACATGCTTTATTTAAACTTTGCCAAAAAATGTAAATATTAAAATATTTTATAAAACAAGTAATAAAAATTGTTTTTATTGTCTACCAAAAAAAGCCAGAATATTAAATCCTTTATTTTTAATTATTTTTATAATAATAAAGTAGCAAATAGTTGTAAATATTACTGAAGAAATATCTTCTGCATTTATTCTCTCATAATATGGTAACCTCAGACGTTCATTTTATCAGGTGATGAATAATACTTTATTATAAATTATTTTTTGCTCAAAGCGTGACTGTAAATAGGACATTATGTAATATTTCTGTACTGATTCTCAATTACAGTTTTAAAATATTATAGCTAATTTTAATCTTACAATTTAATTAAATCTGAATTTTTGCATAGATATATAAAAAATGTGTGAATACATTAGTATATTTTAGTAAAATATAATGCTGAATTATACCCCATGGTATAGTGTGCCTCTCAAATTATTGTCCTTCCAGTTTTGCCACTCATTTTAATATATTTGAGGAATTCTGTTACCAAAGGATACATAAAAATAAACTTGATACCATTCTGGCAATCTAGATTCAAGTTTAGCTCTAACAAATTTTAAGCTTTACTACTTAATGGAAATAGTGCACTCTGTTTCTATATGTTAACTTTATAAAATATATATGCAAATGTGTGGAAAGAGGAAAACCATTCTCCACCTACATATACTTTTTATAAAGCCTTCTTAAAGTAGATTTGCTTTAATCATTCTTCAAATAAGAGAATTCTATAAACAGAAACCATGAAATTTCATTGAAAATGTAATGCAGAAAATACAATACAGCAAGTAAAAGTCATGTAATGATATAATGATTGAACTTTAAGAATATTCTAACATGACTTGCTGCCATGCTATGAATTTATGTATATTTATATATAATTGGACTGCTTGTATATGTGTGTGTATGTGTGTGACAAAAGACTGTTCATTTTAAATGTTTTTCTGTCATTGCTTTTTTTGTTGTTTTTATTACAAAATGCAATATATTTAAGGTTTATGTTTCTATTTACTGCTAGGTTATCCAGATAAATTTTGAAGAATTTGATTTGGAGATTGGCTATGATACCTTGACAATTGGTGACGGTGGCGAAGTTGGAGACCCTAGGACAGTGCTCCAAGTGTAAGTTTCCGATGTTTCATTTTTGCCTTAGCCTATTGTGTACTAAAAAAATTTTACCTTCAAATTAATGTTTTACATTGGTCTATCCCACTCTCAGCTGAAGATGCATAATAACTTATTATTATTAACTTTCATAGAATCTGTTAGTGCTCCTTCAGTGAGATTTAAGACACTGTCTCAGTTCATTTGGACATCTCTAACAAAATGCAGTAAACTGGGTGACTTAGAAACAATAGAAATATATTTCTTACAGTTCTAAAGGCTAGGAAGTCCAAGATTAGGTGTCAGCAGATTTGACGTCTGGTGAGGGCTTGTTCATCTAACCTGATGCTTCTCAAAATAGAGTCTTTTTGCATCATGAATGCATAACAAATATCTGGCATGCATTTGAAAATGTAGATTTCTAGGCCCTCAAGCCCAGCTTACTGAATCAGCATCTCCAGGATTTGAATGTATCAATCTATATTTTAACAGAATCACCGATAATCCTTATGCATATAAAATTTGAGAACAACTGATATAAATCTTAAAAAAAATAGTATCAGCATAGATAACGACTAGTGGTAATGCCCATATTATGTGTGTCTGTGTATTTCTTACTGTGAAAGGTAAGTTAAATTGATGAAAGGTAAGCTAATTCTCTTTTCCTTTTTTTTCTCTTTTTCCTCTTCTTTTTATTTTCTTTTTAATTTTACAACAAGACCTTCTAGAACTATTAATCCAGACTGTAATAAACCAAGGATTAACCTCATAGTCACACATAATATATTATTGGCCCCAATATTACTGCACTGTAGTCTTATTTTTCTAGAAAACAAAACAAAAACAAAACCTACTCATCTGTCCTCATGCACTCTTGACCTCAACTTCAGCCTCTCTCCTCTATCTGCAACATGGATATCATTGATCAACATGATTTGGTTGTCTATCTCTGGCCTCCTACAGCTCCATTTTGCATTTCCTAAGGTGTGATGGACAAATGGGCCAGTAATCTACATGCTTTACATATTCCATTATTAGTTCATTTTCACAGTGCTATACAGAACTACCTGAGACTAGGAAATTTAAGAAAAAAAGATGTTAAATTTACTTTCAGTTTCACAGGCTTAACAGGAAGCATGACTGGGAGGCCTTAGAAAACTTACAATTGTGGCAGAATGTAAAGGAGAAGCCAGTACCTTCTTCACATGGTGGCAGGAGAGAAAGAGAGAGCGCAAAGGGGGAAGTCCCACACATTCTAAAACCATCAGATCTTATGAGAACTCACTTACTGTCATGAGAGCAGCATGAGAGAAATCCACCCCCAAGATCCAATCACCTCCTACCAGGTCCCTCCTCCAACTCCACGTGAGATTTGGATGGGGACACAAATCCAAACCATATCATTTATGTTGCTCACATTTTTGTAACTTTATTCTTAATGTTTCCTCTTTTGAAAATGATCAGCATTTTTGTTGCACCTGAGCAATACATTGAGCCTGTTAAGCATACCACCACACTTAACTGACATTTTCCAGAAGCAATTGACAGTTTCTCCTAAATTTTCTTGTGGATTTATACCTGATAGTTTGGATTTCATTATAATATAAATTTACATATATTTTATATACAATATACTGTAAAATTGTATATATATAAAATGACAGCAACAGAGCTGTTCTTAGTAGCCATGCTTTTTTTTTTCCTGTTATTGTTTGTTAAATACAGAGTTTTAATGAACTGAAAATTACATAAAAAATTTGAATTCATGGTTTCTTGAAAAACTGGTGACACTAGATCTTCATGGTCATGTGGCAAAAATTGACTAGGACTGTCTTCTGCCTCCTTTAGAGAGGGTATAGATTCTTCGTGGCCACTCATCCCTTTATCATTTTTCTCTTGAACTTCTAAGATCCTTCGCTTTGCCTGCCTGGGCCTGTAGCTATTTAGTTACATAACACCTGACATAAGACAAAATGTGGATTGCTTTCTCTATCAATTTATACATTGTTTTCCAAATAAATATATCTGTTTCTTTACCTGACCCTCATAAACATTGAAGTTTCTTGGATATTAATAATATATGGCAAATTTGGTGATTAATCCCCACACATCACAGAATTACTCTCTATACGTTTGATCAATCCCATAATATGCTCTTTAGAAATAAAATTGTAAAACATGTATTTGATGGGACATCTTTTCTTTTTTCTTCTTAAGACAGAAAACTGGATTTTGGATTCAGATTCTTAAACACATGAGCAAGAAAAGGCAGGTTAACTAGTAAATTGACTAAAAAATATTTTTTAAAAAGCTTTTATAATATATCTGCTATAAAAGAAACTTCATATCTCAGCATTGGATGAAATATTAGAAATCATTTTGTTAAACTGAAATCCAAGATCATAGATGTTATGTCCTCCTATTGCCGCTTTCTTAAAAAAAAAATGCTCTTTGAGCTAATTAGTGTGACACAACTATAGATAGAAATATTATATATATATATATATATATGGAGAGAGAGAGAGAGTAACCCAGTAAAACTGAGAAAAAAGATGTCAAAATTATCTTAAATATGCAACCATTAGAATTGGTTAAATATTAAAAGGATACATTTATTGGGATTTAGCAGTGGTCTGTACAATCCCTAGTGTTAAAAAAAATAATGTGTTTGAACCATATTTTTTACCCTGTTTCAATGTTAGAAAAATTCTGAAGACATTCATGAATTCTCTGATGTATGCACTGATATTCTTTTTGGACAGAAAATCATTGTATAAATAACATAGAATGACTATTAGATATTATTTTTCAAATGAATACCAAGTATAATGGGTGTTCCTACACCAACAAATTTAAAGTTTCCAGTGAGAGCTATATCTTCAGTGGGGATTAAAAATTAAGACTTTAGGCCAGGGCCAAGATGGCCAGCTAGAAGCAGTGGCAGTCAGAGCTCCTATTAAAAAGTTCCAGGACAAAAAAACCACCTTAAACTTCATATGGAACCAAAAGAGAGCCCGCATAGCCAAGTCAATTCTAAGCAAAAAGAACCAAGCGGGGGGCATCACACTACCAGACTTCAAACTATACTACAAGGCTATAGTAATCAAAACAGCATGGTACTGGTACCAAAACAGAGATATAGACCAATGGAACAGAACAGAGGTCTCGGAGGCAACACAACATAACTACAACCATCTGATCTTTGACAAACCAGACAAAAACAAGCAATGGGGAAAAGGATTCCCTGTTCAATAAATGGTGTTGGGAAAGCTGGCTAGCCATGTGCAGAAAGCAGAAACTGGACCCCTTCCAGACACCTTACTAAATTAACTCCAGATGGATTAAAGACTTAAACATAAGACCTAACACCATAAAAACCCTAGAAGAAAATCTTGGCAAAACCATTCAGGATGTAGGTGTAGGCAAGGACTTCATGACCAAAACACCAAAAGCATTGACAACAAAAGCCAAAA
>NW_016107565.1:1816964-1851992 GCF_001604975.1 Cebus imitator | reverse complement strand
TAAATAAATGGGGGAAAAAAAAAAAAAAGTTCCAGGACAGTGTGAGAATCCTGCACTGGCCATCAAGATATCAAGATTCTGTCATCAGAGCTGACTGGGTGGCTGGCATGATCCAAGGAGAGGAAGGAAGAACATTGTGGTGTGGCAGCCCATCGGAGAGCCACATGGGGCAGGGGAGCCCCCATTCCACAGCCAAGGGAGGTGGTGAGTGCACATGCTACCCAGCCTGAGAAACCATGTTTTTCCCACGGAACTGTGCAGCTTACAGATCAGATGATCCCACTCGTGAACACACAGCACCAGAGCCTAGGGTCCCAACCACGGAGCCACACAGATTCTCAATAGACACTCAGATAGAATCTTCTTAAGCCTACAGAGCTCCCAAGGGGAGTTGTGGCTAGCACCGCAGCTTTGACTACCTGCTGTATAATTCATTTGAGCTCCTTGGGAGAGGGTTGGCAGCCAACACTGGGACTGATAGATGCTGAACACACTAAACTCCCAGAGCAAGGGAAGGGTGGCAGCCATCTCTATAGCTCCAGGCCATGCTGTTCTGCTACTAGAGCTGGATGGGTTGTCTCAAGCGGTATCCACCATAGCCCAACATACCAGCTGTGGCAGACTGTGGCCAGAGTACCTCTTCAGGCCTGACCCTGACCCATCACTCCTCACGGGTGGGACCTCCCTGCAGGAATTCCAAGAACTCCAGCCAGGGGCTCAGGGACAGAACTCTGATTTTCCTGGGCCTGAGTCCCTAGAGGGAGGAGTGGCTGCAGTCTCTGTGAACTGGCAGACTTAGTTTTTTCTCCTGCAAGTTCTGAGGAATCCAGGCAGACCAGACAACTCATTTTCCTACCAGCAAAGCACACCCCTTCCACCAAGGGACAGTCAAAGTGCTTCATTAAACAAGTCCTGCTCCCCTTGTCACCCAACTGGGTGAGACCCTCCAACCGGGGCTCTCAGACATCCTATACAGGAGGATTCCTACTGGCATCAGGTTAGTGCCCCTCAAGATCAGAAATCCCAGAGGAAGGAGCAGGCACTCATCTTTGCTGTTCTCCAGCCTCCTTGAATGACTCTTCCAGGTGCAGGAGTGAACCAAGTGAATAGGGCCTGAAGTGATCCCCCAGCAAACTATAGCAGTCCCACAGAAGCACTTGACCATTGAAGGAAAAACAAACAAAAAGGAGCACAGGGCAGTAAAATTAGAACTCGGGATTAAGATAGTTACTCATAACCACACAACTATATGGAAACTGAACAACCTGCTCCTGAATGACTCTTGCGTAAATAATAAAATTAATGCAGAAAACAAGAAGTTCTGTGAAACCAACGAAAATAAAGAAACAACATACCAGAATCTCTGTTAATTTGTTTTAGTTCCTTGTAGATTCTGGATATTAGCCCTTTGTTAGATGGGTAGCTTGCAAAAAAATTTTCCTATTGTATTGGTTTCTGATTCACACTAATGATTATTTCTTTTGCTGTGCAGAAGCCCTGAAATTTAATTAGATCCCACTTGTCTATTTTGGCTTTTATTGCCACTGCTTTTGCTGTTTTAGTCATGAAATCCTTGCCTATGCCTATGTCCTGAATGGTATTGCCTAGGTTTTCTTCTAGGGTTTTTTATGGTGTTAGGTCTTATGTTTAAATCTTTAATACATCAGGAGTTAATTTTTATATAAGGTGTAAGGAAGAGATCCAGTTTCAGCTTTTTGCATATAGCTAGCCAGTTTTCCCAACACCATTTATTAAACAGGGAATCCTTTCACCATTGCTTGTTTTTGTCAGGTTTGTCAAAGATCAAATAATTATAGATGTGTGGTGTTGCTTCTGACCTCTGTTCTGTTCCATCATCTATATCTTTGTTTTGGTACAAGTACCATGCTGTTTTGATTACTGTAGTCTTGTGGTATAGTTTGAAGTCAGGTAGCGTGATGCTTCCAGCTTTGTTCTTTTTGTTTAGTAATGTCTTGGCTATGCAGGCTCTTTGTTGGTTTCCTATGAAGTTTAAGGTGTTTTTTACCAGTTCTGTGAAGAAGGTGAGTGGTAGCTTGATGGGGATAGCATTGAATCTATAAATTACTTTGGGCAGTATAACCATTTTCACAATATTGATTCTTCCTAACCATGAACATGGAATGTTTTTCCATCTGTTTGTATCCTCTTTTATTTTGTTAAGCAGTGGTTTATAGTTCTCCTTCAAGAGATCATTACCCCCCTTGTTAGTTGTATTCCTAAGTATTTTATTCTCTTTGTAGCAGTTGTGAATGAGAGCTCACTCATGATTTGGATCCCTGTTTGTCTGTTATTGGTATATAGGAATGCTTGTCATTTTTGCACATTGATTTTGTATCCTGAGACTTTGCTGAAGTTGCTTATCATCTTAAGGAGATTTTGGGCTGAGATGATGGGGTCTTCTAAATATACAATCATATCATCTGCAAATAGAGACAATTTGATTTCCTGTTTTCCTAATTGAATACCCTTTATTTCTTTTTCTTGCCTGATTGCTCTGGCTAGAACTTCCAATACTATGTTGAATAGGAGTGGTGAGAGAGGGTTCCCTTGTCTAGTGCCAGTTTTCAAAGGGAATGCTTCTTGTTTTTGCCCATTCAATGCGATATTGGCTGTGGGTTTGTCATATAAAGTTTTTATTATTTTGAGATATCTTCCATCGATACATAGTTTATTGAAAGGTTTTAGCATAAAAAGCTTTTGAATTTTGTCAAAGGTGTTCTCTGCATCTATTGAGATAGTCATGTGGTGTTTGTCTTTGGTTCTGTTTATGTGTTTATGGATTGTGTTTATAGATTTGAGTATGTTGAACCAGCCTTGCATCCCTGTAATGAAGCCGACTTGATCATGATGGATAAGCTTTTTGATGACCCAGCAATCCCATTACTGCATATATACTCAAAGGATTATAAATTGTTCTATTATAAAGACACATGCACACATATGTTCATTGAGGCACTGTTAACAATAGCAAAGAGTTGGAACCAACCTAAATTCCCATCAAGGATACACTGGATAAAGAAAATGTGGCACATATACACCATGGAATACTATGTGGCCATAAAAAAGAATGAGTTAATGTCCTTTGCAGGGACATAGATGAAGCTGGATGATTCTTAGCAAACTGAGAGAAGAACAGAAAACCAAACACCACATGTTCTCACTCATAAGTGGGGGTTGAACAATGAGAACACGTGGACACAGGGAGGGTAACATCAAACACCAGGGCCTGTTGGAGGGTAGGGGAACTGGGGAGAGATAGCAAGGGGCGGGGGTATTGGGGAGGGATAACATTAGGAGAAATATCTAATGTAGGTGATGGGGGGATGGATACAGCAAACGACCATGGCATGTATATACCTATGTAACAATCCTGCATGACCTGCACATGTACCCCAGAACTTAAAGTATAATAAAAATATATATATGAAAATGTTACGCAAGAATGAGCTAAATATCCAATCTGTTAAAGACTATTTTTAGGTGTGGAATTCTAAGTACTTTTTACTTTATCTAATTTTCTAAATTTTAAATAATAAAGATATTTTTTATAAGCAGAAATAAAAATCTCTCAGCAAACTAGACATTGATGGAACATATCTCAAAATGATAAGGGCTATTTATGACAAACCCACAGCCAATATCATACTGAATGGGCAAAAGCTGGAATCATTCCCTTTAAAAAACAGCACAAGACAAGGATACCCTCTCTCATCGCTCCTATTCAACATACTGTTGGAAGTTCTGACCAGGGCAGTCAGGCAAGAGTAACAAAAAATGGGTATTCAAATAGGAAGAGAGGAAGTCAAATTGTCTCTGCAGATGACACGGTTTTATATTTAGAAAACCCCATTGTCTCAGCCCCAAAACTCTTTAAGCTGATAAGCAACTTCAGCTAAGTCTCAGTATACAAAATCAATGTGCAAAAATCACAAGAATTCCTAAACAGCAACAATAGACAAGCAGAGAGCCAAATGATGAATGAATTCCCATTTACAATTGCTACAAGAGCATAAAATACATAAAAATACAACTTCCAAGGAATATTAAGGATCTCTTCAAGGAGAACTACTAACCACTGCATAAGGAAATAAGAGAGGACATAAACAAATGGAAAAACATTCTATCCTCTTGGATAGGAAGAATCAATATTGTAAAAATGGCCATGCTGCCTGAAATAATTGATAGATTCAATGCTATCTCGATCAAACTACCACTGAAATTCTTCACAGAATTAGGAAAAACTACTTTAAATTTCATATGGAAGCAAAGAAGAGCCTGCATAGCTAAGACAATCCTAATCAAAAAGAACAAAACTGGAAGCATCATACTACTTGACTTCAAACTATACTACAAGGCTACAGTAACCAAAACAGCATGGCACTCATACCAAAATGGACATATAGACCAATAGAACAGAACAGAGACCTCCGGAATACTACACATCTATAACCATCTGATCTTTGACAAACCTGACAAAAACAAGCAATGGAGAAAGAGCTTTCTTTTCAATAAATGGTGCTGGGAAAACTGACTGGCCATATGCAGAAAACTGAAACTGGATCCCTTTCTTACTCCTTACACAAAATTACCTCAAGATGGATTAAATACTTAAATGTAAAACCCAAAATCATAAAAACCCTAGAAGAAAACCTAGATAATACCTTTCAGAACATAGGCGTGGACAAAGACTTCATGATTGAAATGCAAAGCAATTGCAACAAAAGCCTGACTTTAAAAATGGGATCTAATTCAGCTAAAGAGCTTCTGCACAGCAAAAAACAAAACAAAACAAAACAAAAACCTATCATCAGAGTGAACAGGCAACCTACAGAATGGGAGAATATTTTTGCAATCTAAATATCCAGCAAACATATGAGAAATAGGAATGATTTTTACACTGCTGGTGAGAATGTAAATTAGTTCAACCATTGTGGAAGACAATGTGGCAATTTCTCAAGGGTCTGGAACCTGAAATACCATTTGACCCAGCAATCCCATTATTTGGTATATACCCAAAGAAATATAAATAATTCTGCTATAAAGACACATATACACGTATGTTTATCAAAGCACTGTTTACAATGGCAAAGACATGGGACCAAACCAAATGCCCATCAACCCTGTAGACTGGATAAAGCAAATGTGGTACATATACAACCTGGAATACTATGCAGACATAAAAATGAATGAGATCATATCCTTTGCAGAGACATGGATGGAGCTAGAAGCTATCATCTTCAGCAAACTTACTGAAAACCAAACACTGCATTTTCTCACTCATAAGTGGGAGTTGAACAATATGGACACATGGAGGAGAACAACACACACTGAGGCCAGTTGCAGATGTGGGTGAGTGGAGGAAGAGTATTAGGACAAATAGCTAATGCATTCAGGGCCTAAAACCTAGATGACAGGTTGATAAGTGCAGCAAACCATCATGACACATGTATACCTACGTAACAAACCTACATGTTCTCCATTTGTATCCGGAACTTAAAGAAAAAAGAAAATTAAGGCCTCATTCTGCAACCATGCCTTTTAGGCTACTCATTCAGGGAATGTAAATTTGCCCTTTAGTGAGAATGTGAGAAAGCTAAAAAAGTGCCTAAAAATCAATTATATTTAAATAATCATAAAACGATGAGACTAGCAGGCATAAAGACAAATATATTCAGATTCAGCCCTTTTTGTAATTATGTATATTATGTTTTTGTAAGACTCAAAAAGAGGCCAGTGGTCCTTACTATACAACTTTTAGGCAATGAAAGTAAAACTCCTGTGTATTTTAAATATAGCAATTCATTTTATAAAAACTGAACTCTTTCTTAATCAAGTGACATTTCAGTGTAAGCATACCAAACCTTTCACCTTGTTCATATCTACTTCTTATAGGGATTAATCCATTTTAATACGATATCAAGGGCCTCAAATCTCCTAATTCTTTTTATTATTGGTTTTTTCAGACTTTTAAATGTTCTCATTATTAAGTACAGATGATACCCTTCTTTCATTTTATATTTGAGGACAGGAATGGAAATGTTTTGAAATGAATTTAATTCTATAATAAATAATTGAAATCAAGTATCAGATGAGGCTGGAAGGATTGGATAATTAAGTAAATGAAATAAGACTGCAACTAATTTTTTGAAGAGGGTGATGCTGAAGTTAGCTAGACACCTCTGGAAATTCTGTGAGTATGCAGTACAGGTATTGATCGACTTACGACCTATGCAACTACGACCATTCGACTTTATGACTGCTCCACTGTAGATTTTTGGAAACACTACAACATTTTTATGTGTATCAAGAATATTGCTACTGCCTGGGAGGCTGTGATGACAAAGTGCATGAATGGCATCTGGAAAAATTGTGTTAAGCGCTATGTTAATGATTTTGATGGATTTGACAGTGAACATGAGCTTGAAACGATTCGGGAAAAAAATAGTAAAACTTGCTAAAGACCTTTCTTTGAAGTGTGAAATGGAAGATGTCGAAGAGTTGCTAGACAAAGAATCGGGAGAGCTTACAAATGAAGAGTTAATCAAACTGGAAGACGAAAGAGTGGTGGAAGAAGAAGAAGAGAAGCAGAGAAAGAAGAGGAGGAGCCAGAAAGATAGTTCACCACTAAGGGATTATCAGACGGTTTATCTTTACTGAATAAACTTCTTATGCATTTCGAAGCAATGGACCCAAACATTGAACGATTTGCAAGCATTGAACAGATGGCGCACGATATGTTTTGTCTGTATCATGAAATTTATGAAGAAAAAAAGAAACATACAAGTCAGACAAAGCTCACCATGTTTATGAAAAAAACAATTCTGGTAACCCCAACAACTGCCTCTAATGACGACATCAATGATTCGCAGCCAAGCACCAACGGCCAGTAAAATGTTTCGTACATGTTTATATATTTTGATACGTTTTGCAATTGGGAAAATGTTTCCTATGGTATTTTTTACACCTGTATTTTGTATTTTTGTATGCACCTATATTTTGTAATTTTGTATGTTTTGCAAATATTAAACCAGTTGTACTGGTAATGCAGTGTTTTACTTAAACCTGATGAATGTAAAAATAAGAAACAAAATGGTGTAGAGATGATACAAATGGCATAAAATGAACAAAGAAAATTATGATATATAACAATAATGAAAGAAAATTATGATAAAATATGACAAAGATTTTTATAACATCATTTCACAGTACTGTACATATAGCCTACTCAATTTACGACCAAATCATGTTACGATAGGTCTGTCGGAACCAATCATGGTCGTAAGTCGAGCACTAGCTGTAATGTTGAATGACATCTAATTGAGCAAACATCTTAAAGAAGGGAAGAAATGCTTGTCTGGATATCCAAACCTGGTTTATTTTATCACTTTGGAATTCTGATTTCTTCAGGATAAGCTAGTACAGTATCAAATCTCATTCTTAGAAATATGTTAGTAGAGGCTAACAATACTTTTCCCTGATTATTCTCCTTTTTATATTAAACACACACACACTTCTGGGTTAATAAGATGATTTGTAAATAAATATTTTATTTTGTGTAATAGCATTTTAATAAATAATAAATAATATTCCTACTAGCTTCATGGAAAAGATAGTTCTGTTTTCCATTAGGTTTATAAATAGATGACTATCATGGCTCTTAGTTCGTTAAGCCCTATATTTTGTCAAAGACATACTATTTATTTTACTATTCAATAATGTTCTTTTTTAATATCTAGGCCCTACTCGTTTTGATAACATAGTAGTAAACGTGATATTTGTCTGGAACAAATTCTCCTACATCCCGGGAGTTAAATTTCCCTAACTTTGCTTTTGACTTCAATAAATACTAACAAAGACCATGGGTTAATGAAAGAAGAGACTATACCAAATATGGCAAAAGGTGGTATATTTAGAGATTAATTGCCACAGCATTAATAAAGGGCTAGGATAATTGACCAGTCAGACAAATTCTTAGCCGTTTATGTTATAATTATTAAGAAAAAGAAATGTTTTCTTACTGCCTTGCTCTCTGTCTTGCACCATCACTTTCCTCCTTCACCATGCACACTCACAAACACACACACATCCCTTGAGAGCAGCAATCATCTTCGACTCATCTCAGATTTCCCTGAAGGCCTTACAGAGAGCCTCGTGTTAATATTGTTAGGTGTTAACAGGAATTATAAAGGAAGAAAAAATATTCTGCTCCAAGACACACATACTGAGACATATCAACATGAAGGGTTATCTTTGCAGATATTATCTATGAGCTGTATCTGTGCCATGAGTTGTAGCATTCCGTAGTCCTATTTGGGGATTTCAGCACTCACTGATACGACATCCAGGAAAATCAATCAAACTGATGGGAGCAGTTACCTCATCGTGTAGATGAGATTTCACACGTAGTTATTCGTATGAGCTGCTATTGGGCAATCATAAGGCCCCAATACAAAAATAACCTCTGTGACATTTTGATAATTGGCAACAAATGATTAAATATAAGAAATAATTTATTCTGTATGGTTCATCATTATTTATTGATTGTGATTTTTGCTATATATGTCTAATGTTAAAACGCTGATGATTTCCTTGAAAAAAAGTTTTACTTCTGTTTTGCTTGACTTTGTTTTACATATGTGTATATTTGTTTTGAATATATTGAATTGTTGAAACTAAACTAAAATAATTTTTATTTGTTGCTTTTCCTTTTGTCCTCAGGAATATTTGCATTGTATCAGGCATTTCAAAAGTGATTGTAGAAGAAGAAACTTGGGCAAAACATAGAAATAATATCGAAATAGCTGGATTTCTTCCTACAAATACTGAGTGTTATAAGCAGGAGCTGATTAGAGTTAAATATATACAATGAAATATCCATATTCCATCTTTGAATGCAAAGTTGTGTATACAAAAACTTGGGCCTTCAAATTCAATTTTCTTAAAATAAAACACAATATAGAAATCTATTTTTAAAGGTAGTAAGACCCATGACAAACACTATCCTACCTATTAAGCTTTTGAGTTAGCCAATAAATTAAAACTTCTGAATCCTATGCCATAAATGAAGTTAAAACAATGATTATTGACAACTCAGCTAGGTGAACTAACATTTATATAGTCCCATTATTCCATAATACTTTATATATTTTTATTTTAAAAACAAGGTAGTATTCTTCCACTGCATTGTCCCACATTCTGAACTGTCACTCTATTGTGATGTTTTAGGATGATGTTTTGTTTTTTAACTCAACTTTTTCTAATCATTGTCATCTTAGTGAATTTCATGTACTTCAAAATGAACATATACACTGCTTTTGATAACATTGTATTAGAAGAAAAAATATTGAATGTACTTTCATAAACAACAAAAGTTGCATATCTATAATACAAAAAAGTATGTTAGAACATTGGACTACAATTCTCATCCTTAATAGATGTATCCACAGGCCTTGAGTGATTATAGACAATCAATCAATAGGCCTTAAGGAATGCAGAAAATTTTACCCCAAAATAGAACTGTCCTGGTATAATGAGCATTTTGAATTAAAAAGCATTAGAGATCAAGTGCTGGAAAAGACTTTTCCAGGATCAAGTCCCCATTCTTTCTGTAACCTGAAGATGATATATATATATATATATATATAAACTTCTGGAACACACTAGAACATCAGGCAATCACTCTGTACCCCAAAGAATCTCCAACTGGGAGGACAGAGTGGAGTTTTGGTATGGGACTTTTGCACCAGTTGCAGTGGTGGGTGGTGCCTGGCATCTCCTGTTCCTGGATAGTAACCTGGGATTGAATTGGTGAGGTGAAAAACCTGTTAGCAGGACTCAATCTCATTTTGCTGACTTGTTTTTCCTTTTTGCCAAATAAATTCCTCTAATCCGTCTTCTATGTGTTTGTGAGCCTAATCTTTCCTGATCATGTGACAAGAACCCATTTTATTTCCTACAACATTTTCTCTTATTAATCTGCCTTATTGTGAGTTGATTTTTCAATGAACTTTTGAAGTGAGCTAAGGCCTTTCATCCACACAGCCATAATAAAAATTTAATAGATTATGTTTTTTATTTTATATCCTATTTCAATTCTTGTAAAAGATTTTTGAGTGTACCTATTTAGGACTTTATCTATTTCATTTTAGCATAAAGTGACTGATTAGGAAGACTAGAATGAACTATGAACACTGAAGTTGCTCAGCCTGTAAATAAGCATGTATTGAAGTATTTTTTACCTTCATAAATAATACATCAAAAAGATGTATTACATATTGGTACAACCGTTAGTTGCAGCAAATCTCTTCAGGACTGCAGCAGCTTTAGTCTTGCTTCCTCATAAGAAAGAATTCAACAGGGAGGCATAAGGCAGAGTGAGAGACCAAGGCAAAATTTAGAGCAGAAGTGAATTTATTAAAAAATTTAAGTGAAGGAATGAAAGGAAGTAAAGTGCATTTGGAAGAGAGCCAAGCAGGCTACTTGAGAGAGTCAATTGCATGGTTTGACCTTTGACCTGGGGTTTTATATGTTGGCATGCTTCTGGGGGTGTTGCATCTCTTCTTCCCAGGTCTTCCTTGTGGTGGGCTGTCTGCAAGCACAGTGGACTACCAACACTTGGGGTGGGCCACGTGCTCAGTGTGTTTACTGAGGTTGTATGCATGTGTTCTTGAGGCATTTTCCCCCTTACTAGTCAAGTGTTACCAGTTAAAGTCCAATGTCTTACCTCCTAGTCCACATGTTTAAGCCCACTTGCCCAACAACTGAGATCTTATCAGGAAGCTACTGATCAGCAGTTTCAGGTGTTTCTATCTATTGGGAGTATGCCTTCCCCTCCTGCTGGCTGCAACAATTATTATTTTAGATAGTTAAATAACTGCCTGGCCATCACCTGATGATCACCTAATATTTCTGGTGCAAGGAGGCCCTCTCCTGCCCTGCTCCTATCTGACTACTTACTGTAACAGAGCTATTTAAAGACTGATTTAGGAGTCTTAAAAGAATGATGTGACTCTTTCCTCTGTAGCCTACAGTGTCCTTTACTGTCAGGGTTCAGTACAAAGTTGTCCAAAGCAGGGAGATTTCTACCATTTGAATCTGAACCAGGGTCTTTGAGAGGGAACTGAGAAGAATTGGCCATTAAGATTTTATACAAAGTAAAGGGTTTTAAATGAAATATCAAGTATTGAGAAAATGTAATTAAAGTAAAATTACCTACCAAGTCAATAAATTGACTTCACAAAATGTAAAAAGGAGTGAAACAGTTTTTCTGATAAATAAAAATTAAACCAGATTCTGATCTGCATCATAGGCAATCTGTAAAGGAGATTTCAAGAAAGAGAAATTAATCTCACCCTTTTTATATAGCCTGACAGATATAATCCATTACACACATGTTAATTGTCTTTATCAAAAGAAAAAATACATATTTATATCTTTATGACAATCAAGAAGTTACATGACAGCACCAAGTGCCTAGATTTTAACATTCAGTGAAACAGGAAGACAGTATACAATTTTCCTTGATGTTCGTATTTCAAAAAGATGGCCTCAAGTCCTCTAAGAAAGACATTTTTAGAATGTAAAACTGGTAAGAGTTTTATTTAGCTTGTAAAATATTTACACATATCTGAAAGAAAAAAAGAAAGCATTTACAACTTCTGGGTTTCTACAGGAAATTCTAAAGAGAAGTAGGGTTGGGGGAGTTCCCTTACCTTTATAATTTCAAGAAAATTTTCACATTTTTTCAAAGATTTGTATTTATACTTAAAACTTTCCTTTTGTGTTACCATTTTATGACACTATAATTATTAAATTATCTGTATTGCTGTTTCTGCGTTTCTCTGGGCAGTTTGCAGTTATCAAAATATATAGCCAATCCATTGTAAGAAGCAAAGCAAGGTAATTATCAGAAATATAATAGAATTTAATTTAAAATTATTGTGTTATTAGCCTTGGAAATATAACTTTTAAATATATTATTTAAGTGAACCAATAGTGAATAGTTCAGTTCAAGCAGATTCTTGATTACCCAGGAACAAAAATTCTCCATCATCCATTAATTTTATAAACCCTGGTGTTATATACATTGCATATACTTTCAAATAATTAGCTATTTGAATATTATTTTGTAGATCCTCATGACGTCTTGCTAAACCAAGCCTAAGGTATACCTTAACCCTAGGACCCAAATATCTAAGTTTTTAAATAAAATTTTTTTGGGGGGCCAAAAACTTTTTCTGAGTTTTTATTAATCATAAACGTGCTATTACATTTATACGATCATCTAGGACTTTTAGTATTTATTTTTCCAATTTTTTTGGAGATGGAAAACACAAATATAACCATTTTCTAGGATCATTATGAGGCACCACTAAAGGGCACAGATTGAACTTCAGTATTTAATATACATGACTTTAATTATTACAATTCTTGAGGACAAACTTAGCCTATGGGCTTTACATAAGTCCAAATCAATAATTTAATTATAATAACAGTTAATTAAATCTCTGTAAATAATAGACATTTACCTTTGTTTATACATTAATATTTGGACTGGAGAGACTTGTGTCCCAAACCTGATTAACTTATATTAGACCTGTCATTTGCAGTCTTACCTATAAACGTCAGATTTGTTTGTCTGTTAATTAGATGTTTTCCATTCTAAATCATCCTTCCATTCAAATCAGTTAAAGAAAATTGTATTTGCCTGTATGTATGAAATTTAGGGATTAAGTAGTTAGACACATATTAATTACTTTTACTTTGGGATTATTAAAAAATTAGTGAGAAAATGGTTTCACTTTTACTCTGCCAATAATTGGACTGTTGGACTTATAAGTAGATCATATCTATTCTGGTGTAAAAGAAAAATTGGACCAGACAAGTTAAACAAACAAGAAAGACTTTTCCCAGGACTATTGCAATAGAGGAGAGAGACTGAACTTGTCTGCTGAAACAAAAGGTGGGAGGGTTTTTAAGCAGTGGAGTGAGCTAGTGGAAAATTACTGGAAAGTTTTAGATGAGAGATTAGTCAATGTAAATAGACCATCTGTGTTTCAGTTGTTTCTTACTGAAGTTAAGCTCCTATTCTCCCATAGAGAGTGGGAGATGGAAGTGCTATCTCCTTCAATGATTACATTTCAAAGGAATGGCTTCAAGGATCTTGAGAAATATGCTCGTGGGTTAGTGAATATTTACATCCAAAAGGGCAGAGAATGAATTAATAATTGCAAGTTTTTTTTAACTTAAATGCTTTAAGAATCAGGTCAGGAACCTTTAGTCAGGAAGAAACTCACCTAAAGTTTTCCAAAGTTTAGTTAGGGTGAGTGGAACATTAAGCCCATCTTGATCACTAGGAGTCCAATTCTGAGCTGTTTGGAAATATGTGACTGTGGGAACTATTACCAGGAATACACAAAGAAAATGTAGTGTAACAAATAACATATTTGTTTTTTTTTTTTTAAGTTAAGTGTGATTCTTAAAGTAATTGAAATAACATTACTGCGAATAGGACAACAAAGCAGTCTATGAGCATAAACTCACCGGAATATCTTCTTTCACTTGAGTTCAGGGCCAAAATTAATTTTCTAGAAAATGTATTTTGAGTCCTTTTTAGGAACCATTTGGAAATTTTTCTGGGGTGCTGGCTCCACTTGGCAAGTATAAATCTGTGTGAGGTTTTCTTTCACTTTGATAGCCAGGTGGATGATCAAGAGTACTTGATCCTTCAAGTACAAGCTCAGCTCATCATACCTCTGGAACACATTCAGATAAATCAAATCTCCTGGTCAATAGGGTGGCAAATTTATTTCAGCAAGTCCTTCCAGGTCCTGATGATTTGGTGTCTCAGGGATTCTAGGGAAGAAAGAAGCGCCTTGAAGTATGAACATGATTAAGAGGGGACAGTTAAATTGGGCACAGGACATGATAACTGGCTGATATTCATAGATCTGGCAACCATTAGTTCAAAGGGAAAAATATACTTGTTTGCAGAGGTCATTTTAATTTTTGACATTGCTAACAGTAAAATGCTAGGCCATTTTAATTCAGTATATTGCCAAATCTCAGCAAATGAGCTACATTCATCTTATAGGAATCTATAAATAATTGCATAATTGTTAGGTGACAGTGAAAATAAGATGATTTCCTCTCTCAAATTCATTCTGCTTCTATACCCCAAAGTGGAAATCATGGGTATTAAAAAATACTTTACCCAGCTTGAGCATTTACATTTAAAGAGGGAAAGACTTCAGACCATCCAAACATTATATAGACTATAACTAGACAAAATATCATACTTTTTGTAGACATTAATTTTATGAAATCCAACTGGCACTTAGTTTCTGGTAAAGCTGGTTGGGGAAAACTGCCACTTGTACCTTATGAATGGACTGTAAATAATTATTCTGACAAATAGCTCATCTAATATTTTTGGAATATTTTTATTTTTATGTAAGCAGAGTAATAGTCTAGGGTCTTTAAAGTCCTCATTTTACTTAGAAGAGTATGTCAATGACACATTATTAATCAAATAAGAATTGTTATATGGGGATTACATTATTAGGTAATCTTCGGAGTTCAGTCGAATTTTTTTTAGCCTCCTTTATAATTAATTTGTGAATTTCCTTTTGTGAAGCATATTTGTGAAAATTAACAAAACTTTCTTGTATTAAAGGTGATGCTTCCAAGTTTAGAATCTGTTACATTTTAACAGTTGCTTTTGCAGCTCTGTCAGCAAAATAGTTGCATTAAAAATTTTTGTTATTCTGCTCTATGTGAGCTGTACAAATGATTACTGATCTGATAAGACAGTTGTACAGCTTCTAACAAATAAGCTATCAGTTTTCTATGAGTTATTTTACTTCCCCTCAAAGTCGAGACGTTTCTGTTTCTTCAGATTTGCTTTCCTATGTGATAGAGACCAAACACGTATTTTCTACCAACCTACGTACCTACCTACCTACCTACCTATCAAGAATTGCAGCTCTAGTAACTTCTATTAACTGTGCTGCTTGTGTCAGCTTAATTTTAGGCAAAGCATAAGCTTCCAAAATGTCATAAGAGGTCACCATAGCATACAAAACAATAAATTGGGCCATTTTTATCCAAGTGTATGATCCACCAATAAACATTATTAAACTGGCATTATTGCTAAAGACTACAGGCTCTTTGGCTCCCTATGTAATGAAAATTAACATGAGATCAAGTAGATTTCCCAGACAAGGTATTTATTTCAGGACTTGTGCTTAAGCACAATGGAGACAGCAGAGGCACAAGGGTCCTCTAGCTGGCTCTCCAAGAAAAGCCCATAGGGAATTTCTTTACCAGGTAACACATGGGAATTAACATAAGGGGTATGGTACGCAGGCTATTTTGTGCATAGCACATAAGTGGTAGGTATATTGATCATCATATCTGATTGTGATGGTTATTTTGAGCAATGGGCCACCTGGTAGTCTGGCCAGTGACAACAAGGCTATAAATCAATTGTGCAACATTCCTTCCCAAGGTGGGACACTACAAACTTGGTTTGATTTTTGACCTCCTAAGGCCCATTTCTGGAACTATTTAAATGTAAGCCATGGTTACACATTATGAGAGCATAGAAGAAGAACATAGAATGGCTATTTTCTTCATATAACTAGTAACAGGTATGGCATCAGTGAAGTAGTGGTATGGGTTTGTGATCAGAGGGAATGCAAGAAAGGATGCTCTAGTGGAGGTGAGCTGAAGCCCAATTCCCATCCTTTCTGTCTCATTACAGATAAGAATATCAGATAAATTGATTGGAGCTTAGTGTCTTCTCTTACCACTGTAATACAATCATGATTATCTATTTAATCAGGATCTGATAAAAGAGTAACATGATTTGGGATATTGCATCTCCTAAGCATAATATTGAGATTAATGCTTATTCTTAACTAGTCTTATGACATTATCACACATTCTGGATCTTTTGGACTTGTAAGATAGCTGTCATGTGGGACATGCATATAAGTGACCGCAGGTAAGGGCTTGAGTCTTTTTAAAAGTGTATCTGCTACTGCCACAGCATTTTGTCATCAACAGTGCCACTGCCTCCAATGAAACTGAGAAATGTATTATTAGTGTGTCATCTAATTCCAACTTTTTAGTTAAAATTGCTGAAGAAGCTCTTTTCTTTTCATAACAAAGCAAGTGGAAAGTTTTGCAAAATTTGGAACCCCCAAAGCTTATACTATAGAAAATTTTAATTTGAACACTTCTTCAGATTCTACTGACAATATCAGTGGACCTGAGAAATTATTATGCAGTTATTCCATTAGCGTTTGGATGCTCTACAAAAACTGAAATTCACTGTCCACAATATTCTACTAGTCCCCAAAATAGTTCATTTTTTTTTTTTTTTTTGTAGTAGAGCATTTTATCTACAAAATGGCTGACATCTACATAAGGCCTTCAGCATCAATAAATGCTCTAAATATTTTAACTCAGTTTGGCAATTTTGCAGTTTTTTCTATTGATGGCTTATGCCCTTGTGAATGAGAAGTTGTAACCAAGCCAAAGTGTCAGTTTTGTGTTGCTCTTTAGTTTCTGAGCCTACTGGCAAGCCATCAACATGCTAATTATGTACAGATCTCCCTACTGGGAAAAATTTCCCTAACTTTTTCTGATAATGATTAGATAAATGGTAGGAGAGTCAAGAAATCCTCGAGGAATACTTTGTCATAAACACTGGACTCATTTCTAAGTAAAACAGCAACAGAAATATAAACTTGTTTACTAGAGCAAAGGGGAAAAAAGACAGATCGTAGATAAATTGGAGAAAAAACTTTGCAGAGGATGGTAGCAAAGTACTAAATGTTCTAGTGTTAGAAACTACAGACATCAATGGAACAATAAATTAATTTTCTTCTTTAAGGTCTTGGCTGGGCGTGGTGGCTCACGCCTGTAATCTCAGCACTTTGGGAGGCCAAGGCGGGTGGATCAAGGTCAAGAGATTGAGACCATCCTGGTCAACATGGTGAAACCCTGTCTCTACTAAAAATACAAAAAATTTAGCTGGGCATGGTGGTGCACACCTGTAGTCCCAGCTACTCGAGAGGCTGAGGCAGGGGAATTGCTTGAACCCAGGAGGCAAAGGTTGCGGTGAGCCAAGATAGTTCCATTGCACTCCAGCCTAGGTAACAAGAGCGAAACTCCATCTCAAAAAAAAAAAAAGATCTTGTCCACAGGTCAATCGTCTTTATCACATTTATCTTCCTTCCTTTCTGGAAGTATACCAGTACTAGTATTACAAGGTGAGTGCCTTTATAAAATTACCACTTGTCTTTCAAATTTTTAACTGGTTTTATTTCTTCTAATAGAGCCTTTGACAAAGGGTATTGCTTGACACATGGCCATTGCTTATACTTTTTGTAAAGAATTTTTATTGATTCTACACCAGAAACTAAACCACTTGCTAGGGTCCATAGTGATGAATTGACTTGTTTCAGTTCAGGGCACTTTTCCAGCACAGAGTGAAAAAGCCACTTTTTGCAATATCCCTTTTCTTTCAGAAGGTACATAGTAATCAGATTTCTTTTTCTCCAGACACTTCCTATGGAATACAGAATATGGTAGTCTTTAATTTTCCTAGCAAGTCTCCCTGCAATAGATTTACAAGAGAAACTAAGAAAATCTATTGCCAATATGAGGCTCTAATTGTGTGGGAGCCACAGAAGAAAGGAGTAAGTAGAAGGCTAATTCAAAATACCAACAATCTGTGTTCTTTAATACCAGATGGAAAGTAAGACTTTTCTTGGGAAACTGCAGAATAAGTAGCACCTGTGTCTACTAGAAAATGCAGTGAGTTAGTCTGAGAGAATGTTATTGAAATGTACCTATCATCAGTTCCCAATCTGAGATTCCCTCAATTTGTCAGTTTTAGGTCATTCCCAAATTATTCCCCAGTCTTCTGGGCTTTTCTGATTCTCTTGTTTCTGCAGTTGCTGCATCCTCTGGATTGCAACATCTGGCTCCCTGAAGTATGGCATCTAGTTTTGTTTTCTTTCCTTGCTCACTGGACAGGCTGGCCAGAGTAGGGAGTATTCCTTTTACTAAATAATTCTTACTGAACAATTAACATATCAGGTTTTTTGTAATTTCTCTTCTTCTTCACATTTCTTTAGACTGTCCCAAAACTAAGCAACTGCTGCTAAGATTTAAGTCTGTCCTTGCCATCCTAATACCCTTTGTTTAATTTGAATTTGGATAGTCATCAAGGGACCTGAGATGAAAATTTGAACTACCCTTGGATTCATGCCAGTAGATTTTGAGAAAGCTTCAAAAGACTGCTAATGGAAATCAGTGGTAGATTCTCATGTCACTTGGATACACCATTGCAGTTTCACCCCACTCAATTTTAGAGGAAAGATTTCAAGAATAGCTGTATGCAGTTACTTTCAGTAAGTCTCCAAATCCCTTAGTTATCCCTTGTTTGTGGAGGGTGATGAACAGTTATCTGCCCTTTGGTGCAATGGATCAGCTTCTTTCATTAAATTAATGGAGTCTGCTGATTATGGACTCCACACAGGATCCTGTGCACATCTCCAGCCCTGGGACTGTAAACTGAAAACATGCTGCAGAGGATGCCTGCAAACTTCTGAGAAGCAGGGGAAAGAAGCTTTTATCTGAGATATATCAGCTGGCAAGGAGGCCCGTATAACCTCTCAATGGCATCAGATTCACTGGTGATCAGATAGGAAGAGCTGGTCTTTCTCACATTGTGACAAAATAAATGTAGAATCATACGACGTTTTTGGCTTATTTTCCGTGTTACTGTTTATTAGCCTAACACTATTTTTTTTGTCTTTTTCCAACCAGCTAGTGAAACCACTCTACATCTTTTTGTCTTCGCGTGGGGACAGTCTTTTATACAAGTTCTTAATTATTCCCAAATCATGTTCCTTCATAATTTCTGCTTTCCTAAATACATGAAATATAGATGATAAGGGACTTTTGGGGGCACAATATGTGCTAAAACATTGACTGGGCTCAGGGTTGGGCATGAAGTACACAAATCTGTGTCCTCAAACAAGGCAGATAATTGTGGTATTGTCCTTCGTTGGAGGGAAATATACTAACTAGGAGAACCAGAGGCCTAAAACACCATTGCTTTCATCTTCCCAGAAGTCTGTTAAAGCAGAGAAGGATAAAGAGACACAAGGGATTCAGAAAGAGCAGAGACAGTGGAAAAAGGAAGAAGATTCAATGAAAGTGCATTTGATTTTTCCATTTCCTCTTCCATTCTTCTCAATCTTTACTTCTGGTTATGCAGATCTTTTTAACTTATGTCTAAGAATAATATCTATCCAGTAAATACCAGCAAATCATTTGCTTGGGATGAGGTCTAAGAATCATAACAAATTCTAAAAGGTTTGGCACTTCTATGTATTCCAAATATGACAGAGATATTAGCTGTTTAGGAGAAAGAACTGTGGGCAATATCCTTGGCTTCCCCTACTTTTCCACCATCAAAGTTAATTGTAATCCTGATGGGAACTGCATCCCAATTACCCATGAATACTCATTAATAAAATTTGAGTTTGTAGAGAGTAGTCTATCCAGATACTATTTCAAAAAAACAGAGATCAAAAAGGGAGAACTTATAATTAAGGGACTCTTCTATGACTGCTGTGGAGGCAATGGACCTTCAGCTGGTCCACTCAATTCAAAAACTACCATTCATATCCTAATCCTCTTTACCAGGTAGTTGGATAAATGTGGTTAAAAGTAAAATCTTTTGCCAGCCCAGTAAAAGCTCTCCAAACTAAAGGGAAAAATGCAATAGTTACTCTGTTGAATAGGATTAAACCAGACTGTGATGTGCATCATAGGAAATCTGCTAAGGAAATTGCCAAAAATAGAAATAGTATAAAGATACAATCTATTGTATATATGTTAATTGTCCTTATCAAAACAAAAATAAAACATTTCCAGTCATTATGACAAGCAGGAAGTTAAATCACAGAGCTAAGTACCTCGGCTTTAACTCCCAGAAATACGAAGACAAGACATCATCCTCTTCTATGTTCCAGTTTAAAGAGGTGGCTCCAAAGCCACCAAGAGAGAAATTCCTGGAATGCAAAACTGGCAAGATTCTTATTTAAGTCTTAAAATATTTAGATACACCTAAAATAAACAAAAATTAGAATTTCAAGTTTTCTAAAAGAAATGCTAAAGAGAAGTTGAGGGGGGGAGTTTTATTTTTTTGACATCAGAAAATTTAAAAACAATTATTTTATTATTATTGTTAGACTACATATACTCTTACACCAGCAATAAGTTGGGAACTAGGTGAAATCAGGGCAATAGGATAACAAGTTAGCAAAGGAACAATTTAGCTGTTCTTTATGAACTGACAAAATACCATTCTAGAAGTTTCAGGCTAATGGAACAGTTCAGGATTGTAAATGTTACAGGAGGATATAACAAATAGCAATAATTCAATTTTCCCAGAAAAACACTTTGAGGTAGTTTGCTGTCATGTTTGATATGGTATAACTGATGCACATGCTAGATAGATATAAGCTCTCAATCCCATTTCATAATGGGTTTACTTTACTTTCTCTTCTACCTTCAAGCTGGAGTCTTTACCCTTGCCCATAAACCTGCATCTTCCTCTCTATTGTAGCTAAAAAAAATAAATAAATAAAAAACTAGTAACTAAGAATCACCAATTTGAAAGTTAACATGCCCCAAAGTTTAATTAAAAGATGTTTAAAATGATTGTGTATTGTCTATGTGAATGTGTTTTTATATTATGATAATTTAAAATATTTTCTCACAGGAAGAAAGAAATGAAGATAATCTAAAGTTCCATAATACATCATGGTATCTTGATATCTTACAGTGTTCTTCAATATCATGTATAATCCTATAATTAAATAATGGTAGTTTACCAAGTTTTTTTGTGATAAATTCCCATAAATTTTGTAACACTGACCACTGGTTACATATATGTACTGCAGATGGAGTTTTCTGAGGTCATTTTTACCATTTTAGTAGTTGACTACACACAGGGCATTTTGCAGCCGTAGTCACTTCCAGGACATGGTCAACCACACTGCCATCTGTTGGTCTACTCATAGTAGAGCCGCTACCCAAAACACAATACTCTCACGTTTTTACAATGAAAGGAAACTTTACATTTCCTGATGTATTTTTCCAGCAATCCTTATGATAAAGTAGGCAAACATTTACTAATTTCTTCCTTTGGAAACCTGTCTTTTTTGTATGTAGTTTAGAATCCCTTATCAATGTGGACGTTTACTCTGCAATGAATCCATTTTTTCCTCTTTCCTATTCTTGACAGGCTTCCCCCCAACCCAAGGTCTTATTAACTCATTTGCTTTCATCCTTTTTATGACCTTTGACTTCAGTTCAAATATGCAACTACAGCATCACTGATGACAAACAAAACATGAAGTAATTTCCCTTCTTATGGTTATAGAATTGCATTACTGAATGAGAGATTAGTATTGAATGGATACAGTTATGCTGCATCAGATTAGCAGCATATTTCTTTAAATAAAACTATTTACAGAAAAACATATGTGACATGGGCAGCCTATAATATACGTACTATATTTGAAGGCTTGTGTACTCAACATTAGTATTGCAAAGGGTTAGATTATACTCTTGGCTACTTTATTGTTTTGTGCAGAAATATTTTAACAATATTTCTCTAGAACAAAGTTCTATGAAACTGGGAATGTTCAGATGTATTTGTGATGTTAAAAATACTTGAATATTTTCATAGATCCTCTTTTTCTTTTTAGTTCAAAAGGAAGTACTGTGTAGTACTCTCTAACGATCCAGAATTTCATCATCTTGCTTCAGTAACATGGAAGATCTATCCTAGCTAAACACAGAATAGTGTTTTTATAATAACCTTGTTCACTAAATTGTATAATTTCTTTCTTTTGTTACATCAACACTTACTGCTGTACATTTATCTGACTCTTTTTCTAGCAAAGAAAGTATTGAGAAACACATCTGTCTTATAATTTATATGTAGAGGGTGTTTTAATAACCATCTCTCCTTTCCTTGTTCATCTCTTTTTAGGCTGACTGGAAGCTTTGTACCAGACTTGATAGTGAGCATGAGTAGCCAAATGTGGCTGCACCTTCAAACAGACGAAAGTGTTGGATCTGTTGGCTTCAAGGTTAACTACAAAGGTAATGATGAATTGCTATTGTAAGAAATGTTATCTTAATACCACTAGAGAATATTTTAAAATTCACATTTAATTGCATCTGCAACATTAAAAGATTTGCAGAACACATGCAAGAATACATTCCAACAAAAATAATTTCCTCCTTAATTCAACTACAAATGTTAATTACACTTATCGTGAAATAAAATTAGTTTTTCCTTTAAAATGTGTCTATTTTGCATACCTCATCTTTTTCTCAGGCTATTATACTATCATTGTGTTTGAATCACACTAGACTCCTAGCCTTCTCCATAATAGACATGATTTTATATTCTTTAAATATAATTCCTGGGAATTATTCTATTAATTATTAAATACTTAAATATAACAGTAAAGGACTGAAATCCCCAAATATTCCAAGATGCAAATCTTTCTTATAATCTATCATTCACATAAATCATAGATCACAAATTTGTGAAATTGCTATTGCCCATCCCAATGTCAGTAGAGATACAGATCAATGATTAATTACTCGTGTATAACAAAATAATTTTGTTCTAGTTACATTTATCAGAAATAGATGCAAGCATTATGAGGTCATATATATCTTCCACACATGTTGGACCTTGATTAAAATCAATATATACACAATGAACATAACTAGAAATGTAAATTGCAATTCTGACTGAAAAAAAGTACTAATAAACTCAATTAAAAATCTGTTATAAAAATGAAAATATACAAGAGATCATCAGAATGTTATGTTGATTGAATTTATCATTACTATTGTAGTAAAAAATATTATTTTCTATCTTATCAAACAATTACTGTGAAAAATTCTTTTAATTACATAATAATAATTTTTTAATCAGATTTTTCTATTACAGACACTACCATGCTTTTGTTTCTGGACAAATGAAAATGAATGCATGATGTTGTCTGAGAGAGAGAACACATTCTTTCCGTTTTTGTTTTCTTGTGACTAAATTTGGTACTATATTAATTTGAATAGTTCAAGAAATCTATATAAATGCCAGTTTATTAAAAAGGTAAGCTTGATTATAGTCTTAATATATTCCCTATCAATTTAAAATATACCTCTATCCCCAGTAAATAAAACGAGATTACAAAATTTAAAGAATAATTGGCTTAAGTTAGATGTATTTATCTACCTCTTTTTTCTGACAACTTATATGTTACATGCAGAGGATCTATGTGCACATTTGTTACACAAAAATATTGTATAATGTTGAGGTTTGGAGTACAGACACTGTCACCCAGTCATATTTCTTGAAATACATCTTTTTCTCTTTCTTCCCCTCTCCCTCTAAATGGCTAAGCAAACTTGGCATTCTTATATTCTTCATGTTTCTATTATTTTCTTCATCCTGTGAAGGTTACCTGTCACAAAATCTATAGTCATTTAAACTTTAGAAACTGTATTAATCATTAATGATAATGCTTCAACAAGAAACATTTATTAAAACTCCTAAACAGGTGAAAGCAGCAGGGAGTTCTATCGATATTTACACAGCTCTCCCCTCTGCTATGGTTCAAGAGCTGGAAGTACATTGTATAGTAATACAATTAACATTATTTTGTTCTCCTTCTTCTCAGTTTTCAACAATAATAATTTAAAAACTCACAGATGATACACATGAAACAAACCCAAGACATTCTAAATGAATAGTGTCCTTATTTTCTCTCTCCTTTTCTCTCTTTTCTTTTCTCTCCTTTAGACTAGAAGTGTCTCTTGCAGTCTAACCTGCTGCACATTACTAATGATATTCTTCCAGCATCAGAATGGTGATCATATTACATTTATGCTCAAAATGTTTCTCTATTTTTATCTTTAGAGATAAAGTCCAAAATCTTCATACATTCATTTCCTCCAGCCTTCTCCATCTCCTTTTCTGTAAACTCTAATTTTACAAAATTATCCATAACTCTCTGAACCTTGCAAGTTGTTTCACAACTTTGATTCTTTGGACATTCAGTTAATCTACCTGAATCACTGCTTTTAACTTAGCACAACCTCACTCATCCTTCAAGGCAAAGTTCAAATATTTACTCTTCTGTGAACACTTGGTTAACTCTAACCATCATGGAAGACCACTTCTTCTGTTTTATGAACAGTGATTCATATGTATTATGTAACTAAATAGAAAATATGTCTTACTTGTCTTTGTATTTTTGCTAGCAATATGCCTGCCATCATCATAAGAAGCTAATAATTATTTGTTCAATTAAACTGAATAAATGATTTTGCCTATATAAATGAGGTAATACTAAGCAAAGTATGTCCTCAAATGTTTAGTTTACTATGGTTTTTTTGTACTGTGAAAACATATTTTTGCATTTTCTATAATTTAAAACCTATGCTCAAAGTTGAAATAGGGTTCATTTTGAGAAGTTACAAATTTTGAAGTGCACATAGCAAGTTCGCCTACTAAAAATAATTTTCATAATTACCATGCTCTCTGTTGAGTAGTGTGTTGGTTCTAAATGGAACACCTGCTAAAAAAACTTTCCAGATTGATCTAAAGATATCTTCTGTTTTTGTCATCTGTAGATTTTGCACGAGATAGCATTAAATGTAGATCTCCTCTAAATTAAATATATGTGTTTATTGAGTGGTTTCTCTCAAATTTTTAACATTTTAAACATAGTGACTAAAATATATAATTTAGTCCTTGTTTTTTTGTGATTTATTTTTATTCTTAAATTCTGTTTTGCTCATTAAGAAAGTGTTTTTGAAAGTTTATTTTAAAGAAAATACGATTTCAAATGATGTCTGCTGTTAGAAACTCAAAATAGAAAAAAGATTAAAAAGCTGAGCTTTTCTGATAGAATGAGGCTGGGAAGAAGACTTGGTACCCTCAATTGATTTGATTGCCTTTCATTCCCTCCAAATGTAGGATGAACCCTTGGACTCCAAAAAACATAGTTTGAAAATGACTGTTCTAAGACTGTACTATTGACAGAGGAGCAAAATTTTATCTATGACTATAAAATGGTACATAGTTACCTAATTAAGTAGTCATTAATTGTAGAACTGCTGCTTTAAATCTGTGGAACTATGAATGCTTTTTTCTATGGAATTTGGACAATATCTATCTTAAAATATAAAAAGGCAACAAATGTTGCGAATCAAGAAAACAGCCTTTAAATCTAAATTTAGTTAATTTTTATTCAACTAGTATTCATTTCATGTTTTTGTTCATGGAAGTGCACTGATTACTGTATACAGTAGTATAAATGAGTAAAATGCCACTGGACTCTTGAAAAGTTAATGATATTCCTAACTTTTAGAAATCAGTAACAACCATATAAGTCTAACAAAGCTGTGGCCATTCGGATTCACAGGAGACTTTTTTTGTTTGCCAAAACTATGTTTCAAGATGTGACATCAAATGCCATTCCGAAAAGGAAGTATAACCTACCGGTTCACGTTGCCCTGTTTCCCTTAGAAACATTAGTTTTGTTCCCTTATTTTTATATTGTCGTTATTTCAAATACATATTAATCAGAATTCAAAAAAAAAAAGCCAGTTCTTTTCAATGAACACATTAACATCCATTAACACTGAGGTACTTTTTGGATATTTTCAACTTTGTCTTAGCTTAAGGAACATTAGAAAAGTAATTAACAATTATGAATATCCTGGTATATTCCAATTATTTTGCCTATATTAACTCATTAAATCTCATTAGAATGGTCAGAGGTAAGAATTATTACTCATTTTTACAGATGAAAAAACTGACTAGGATTTAAGCACCGTGATGATAGGAAGTTTGGTCTGTTTTGTTCACTGCTGTATAACCAGAATGTAGCATGATGCCTAACATATAGAAAGCAAACAACAAATATTTGTGGAATGTCTGAATAAATGAATGAACATGAATGGTTAATTATTAACTTACTGCAGAACATAGTTTCTGCTCTGTTTATTTACTTCGTTCTTTTTTCCATTATGCAGTATTGTATCCTAAGTGATTTTGAGGGGTTTTTAAGAAAAGTTGAAAATCCTAATCAGTGTGGAGAGTAGGTGGACAACAAAAGATTGAGTTAAATTACTGAGCTTCCCTTAGCTCATCATGTACACATCAAAATAAAACATATGCATGCATGTGCACATGCACAAACAAACACACAGACAAAAAACATCTGATTTCACATAAGAGATGTCTGCAATTTTTTTATTTTCATATTGTTACTTGGCATTTCTTAAGACATGGATTATTTATGAATGCTAACTGATTATTACTAATATAAAGAAAATTATTGGGTTTTGCATATCTGTGTGGCATTTGGCCACTGTATTTAATTCTTTTGTTATGTTTAACTATTTCATGATTAGGCATTGTAAATAATTAGGAAGACATGCACTAGAAAATTACAGAAAACCCAACTAATAGTGACTTAAACAAATATGTATTTACTATTGCCACATGACATATCCAGAGGGTAGATGCTAATGTTATTGTTATCTGAGACTCAGGTGCATTCTTGAATTCCCTCTACCTTCCTCAGCCTACTTGTCTTCATCTTCAATGTTATAATTTTTGTCAGAGGTCTATTGTGGGAGGAGACTGGAACCCTCAAAATTCTATTAAATTATTGTGATGAGAGCTGGCATTTCTGTCTTACTCTTCTTTCCATGGCAATTAATTTATATTTGAACATTTAATATATTTGACAAGGATATGTGGAAAGAATCTTTACCAAATGTAGGGAGTTCAAATACGTTTCATTTAACTTCTAGTCAAACATTTTTCTGTATCCATTGACACAATCTTTTATTTAAATTATGTCACTCCTTTAACTGTATTCATAGTTTTTTCCAATGCTAGGACAAACTTTCATTTCTATGATAAAAACCTTCTTGAAAATGATGACCAATCCCTTAATATCCCCTGGGATCAGCTTACTAAAAGTTTGACTAAAATAATTATATTTGTAAATTTGAATTAGAGTTTCTTTTTGGGGTGGTTTTATAAAATTTTGCTTTTAGAATATGGTTGTATTACAGAATGAGTAAGGAAATTTGCCAACGCCTTGTAATAGTATAAATAACATAAAAGTTACATGTGTTTTAGGGTAAGAAAGACCCTAGATATAAAACTATCTGGGCATTTTTACTTAGAGATAAATATTTAACAAATTTATATTTTTTAATTTGTCTATAAATCTCTTCAGCTCTTTTCTTCAATTAATACTGGTCATTTATATTTTGTTAGAAAAATTTCCAGGTCATAAACAGTAATTTCCAAATATATGGACGTTTCATGTACATTTTCTTTTTAACAAAAGTTTCTTTGAAAAAAAAAGATATAGTATATTGATATTTTATTTATGTGTATGTTAATTTCAAGGCAGTAAATTGTTTACCTTTCTCTCTTTGACTGCATCTGCTTTCTTCCCTGCCTGACAATCCTTTCTTCTTTACTAGTGACTGAAATACTCTAGGCTCTGATAAACCTTATTTCTCTTAATTCTATACAGCTCTACAGGTTTAGGCCAAACTAATCAAAATTCCCTTGGAAAGGTTATCAGTCCAGGCCAGATGCAGTGGCTCACACCTGTCCCTAGCACTTTGGGAGACCAAGGAGGATGGATCATCTGAGGTCAGGAGTTCAAGACTAGCCCGGCCAACATGGTGAAATCCCGTCCCTACTAAAAATACAAAAAAACAACTGGGCCTGGTGGTGTGCACCTGTAATCCCAACTACTTGAGAGGTTGAGGCACGAGAATTGATTGTACCTGGGAGGTGGAGGATGCAGTGAGCCAAGACCACGCTGCTGCCCTCTAACCTGGGTGACAAAGTGAGATTCTGTCTCAAAAAAAAAGAAAAAAGAAAAAAAAAAGAAAGGTTATGAGTCCAGCATCTGGGGCAACTGATATAGTTTCTGGGTGAAATAAATATTTTTTCTTTTTTTTTTTGAGACGGAGTTTCACTCGTGTTACCCAGGCTGGAGTGCAATGGCGCGATCTCGGCTCACCGCAACCTCCGCCTCCTGGGTTCAGGCAATTCTCCTGCCTCAGCCTCCTGAGTAGCTGGGATTACAGGCACGCACCACCACGCCCAGCTAATTTTTTGTATTTTTAGTAGAGACGGGGTTTCACCATGTTGGCCAGGATGGTCTCGATCTCTTGACCTCGTGATCCACCCACCTCGGCCTCCCAAAGTGCTGGGATTACAGGCTTGAGCCACCGCGCCCGGCCAATATTTTTTCTAAGATGGTAAATTCTAATAGTGATTTTACTTGGTGATACTGGTATAACTTTTATTTTATGTTGATAACTTGCCAACAGAGTCATGGCAGAACCAACGACTAGAAAGAAAAACATAGCATTGTGGACAAAATTGGAACTCCTAAATTTAGCAGTTCCTGAAAGGAACACTAGACTTTGGTCTTTCAGTTGTTTGAGGTTATAAATTTCTCCTTTCTTAAGACATAGTGAGTTCAATTTCTGCCACTAAATTAGCCTCTCAACTAAATGAATACTGATAAACACATTTGTTATCTCTTTGTTTAGTTTTTTCAACATAGTGTTAAATTTAGTCTATAGCTTCCTCCTTATACATATTTTAAGTTCAACTTAAAGGTTTCTCCATACACAGTGAACCATAACTTACCTAAATGTGTAAATAGGCTGGGACTTCTTCTTATACCAATCACTGAGTTTTGGCCAACCAAAGGATCCTTTTTCTGTCCATAAATCTTTGACCAGGCAGGAGTGCTGAAGTCTCTGCAGACCTTTTTGTTCGTTTGTTTGTTTTGGGAGCTTCCTGATTTGTGAATCATTCTTTGTTCAATTAAACTCTTTTAATTTTAATTTGCTGAAGGTTTTTCTTGTAACAAAGTAAGAAGAAAGAGTCTATATTATAGTTCAAGGCTTTCAGATGTATTTCTTTCTTTATTTAAAAAATGTGTTAACATGGAAATATATTGCAGATGGGCCCAAGGAAAAGTGTGTACCCACAGGAAGGAACAGTTTTATGTGAGTTAATTAGTGTTCACTATGCTCTCTTTTTTTCAGGAAAGGAAACATAGAAATATAAGAATTACTTTCTGCTACCAATGTATATTCATAATGAGCAAATTTCTTTATTTATCTTAGCACCTGTGTCTTAATGCCATTTTATATTATTTAATATATATTTATATAATATATCAATATATTAAATATATTTATGAACATATTAATAAATACATTAACAATAATATATGTTAGTAAATACATTAGCAATATAATGTATATTTATTCATTTATATACACACAGTAAGTTATAGTTCCATTCAGTTTTGTTCTCAAATCATGAGAAAAATTGAGGTGTTTTTGAAGTAGCATCAACTTCTTTGTTCTTACGTGATTAATAATGACAGAAAGAAACAATTGTTTCTCATCATTCAAATCATATTGTGTAGTAAGTGTTTTCTGTAAACTTTCTGTAAATGTTTTAAATGGTTTTTTTTACCCAGAAAATTTTTTGTTATGAGTAGTTCAGAAATAGACCTACATATTGTGGCCAATTGATTTTCAACAAAGATGCTAGAGAATTGCATCAGAAAAGATATTATTTTTTTTTTAATGGTGCTATAACAGTTGTATAGCCACATGCAAAAAAAAAAAAAAAAAAGATTTTTAACTATTAACTCATTCAATTTACAGCAATCAACTTGCAATATATTATAAGACCTAAATTTAAGTGCTAAAGCTATACAACTTTTGGAATAAAACACAGAAGAAAAGCCTAATTACCTCAGTTTAGGAAAAGTTACCTTAGATAGGTGATCAAAGGCATGCTGTATGTTATGGGCTGAATATTTATATTTCTCCCAAATTTATATGATGAACCTCTCACCACTGTATGTGATGGTGTTTGGAAATGGGGCCTTTGGGAGGTAATTAGGTTTAGATGAAATCATAAGAATGAGCCCCTCATGATGAGATTAGTGCCCTTATAGAAACCAGGGACCATTCACAATCTCTTCACCATGTGTGGATCCAGCTAGAAGTGAACTATCTGCAAGCCAGAAAAAGAGCCCTCACCAGAACTCAACTATTCTGGCATTCTTATCTTGGAATTTGCAGCCACCAGATTGTGAGAAATAAATTTCTGTCACATAAGCTGCTCAGGCTATGTAATTTTATAATAGTACAGGAGAAAACTAAGATAGATATTTAAAAAATTGATAAATTGGACTTCATCAAAATTAGAAGTATTTGATCCTCAAAAGGTATTGTTAACAAAATGAATTGCAAGTCACAGACTGGATAAGAATATTTGCAGAAACATATGTAATAAAGGACCTGTATTCAGAATAAAGCAAACAAACCAATTTAAAATGGGTAAAAGAGTTGATGAAACACTTCACAAAGAAGAGATACAGATGGCTAAAAAGTGTATGAAAAACATGTTCACCATCATTGTTATTAAGGCAATGTAAATTACAACTACAAAGAGATACTACTACATACCCACTACAGTGGTGAAGATTAAAAAATGTTGGCTTGGCAAGGAAGTGGAATAACTGGAACTCTTATACACTGTTAGAAGGAAGATAAAAATTGTATAACCATTTTGGAAAACAGCTTGGCAGTTTCTCAAACATATGTCTACCTCACAACCGAGCCATTTTACTCTTAGACATTTTCCCAAGAGAAATAAAATCAATGTCCACATAAAGACTTGTACAAGAATATACATAGCAGATTTTTAACAACTTCCACAAACTGAATCCAAATATCCATTCAGAGGTGAGTATATAACAAAAATAGCATATGTCTACACAATGGAATACTACTCATCAATAAAGAAGAAAATGCAATTAACACATGCAACATAGATAAAATTCAAAATCAATATGCTAAGTAAAATAAGCCAGATGAAAAAGAGAATGATGCTATTTATTTAAAATTCTAGAAAATGCTAATGAAATCCATAGTGACTAAAAGCAGATTATTTGTTATCTGGGTGCATGGATGAAGGAAGGGATAGATTACCAACAGGCTGGTGAAACCTTTACTGGGTGATAGACACATTCGTTATTATTTTTTATATCACAGGATATGCCTCTGTCACCCAGGTGAGAGTGCAGTGGCACCAGCCCATCTCAGCTCACTGCACTCTCTCAAGTGATCCTCCTACTTCAGCCTCCTGAGTAGCTGGGACTACAAGCATGTGCCACCCTGCGTGGCCAATTTTTGCCTTTTTTATAGAGATGGAGTTTTGCCACATTGTCTAGGCTGGTCTTGAACTCCTGGGCTCAAGAGATCCTCCAGCCTGGGCTCCCCAAAGACCTGAGGTTACAGGTCACCATGCCTGGCCTAAATGTTCATTATCTTTTCTGTGATGATGGTTTCACCAATCTATCAAGCTGCATACTTTAAATATGAGTAGTTTATTGTTAGTCATACCTCAATGAATCTGTAAACAAATTTGTGTTAATATTACCAATTATCGTTTCAAACTGAAAGCGAGTGTAACCTGTATTATTTTAATGGTATTGCTATTTTGGGAGAATAAGAAAAAGATTATGAGTAGAATGTTTTCAACAATTAAAAAGGCAAGAGCAATGTTTCATTCAAAGTGATTAAGTGGAAGAGAAAAAAATATTCTCAGAATTTATTTTTTAAATGTTGAGTGGTTATACTCTGCAGAGTTGAAGTTTTGTTTTGTTATTTTCTCAGTAGGTTGTATCTATTGCAAACAAGAATTTCAAAGATATAATAGAGATTATGATAGGGGAAATCTATATCCAAGCACCAAATATAATCAACCACTTAATCCTGGTGGTGCATCAATAAGAAATATCTGACTTTTTTATATTCATCCTTTTGTGAGGAACTGATCATTTCTGAGATTGGAAACATCTTTCTTTTTCTGCATATATATGACTTTTTTTTTCACTTTTGCTCCATGTATTTGCTATTTTCCAACACTTAATTGTGTATTTCTCAAAAAATCCTACCATTTGTAGAATCCCAAGATTTACCTTCGCTATATTCCTTAGATTAGAGTCAGGCTTAAAAAAAGTTTTCACCATATATTTGTATAGTGGAGAAATGAAATGATGGTATCTGGCAACAGTCATTTGTATGTATATTTATTTGTCTTTTTAGTTAGCACATATAAACAGAGATCCTATACTATACATTATTGCAACCCACAGCACTTACCACAATAAATAAATATATCAATCTGTAATCTGTAAAAGAGATCAATTAGATTAATGTAAAACCCAAATAGCTCTTAATATTAGAGAATTGCTGTACTATTAAAAGTTGATTCTTAAATTTTTGATATTAAAAATGTGTATTAAAGCAGAAAACTAACAATGAATGAATAATAAAGATCTGTCAGGACTGTTTGAAGCTTTATGGGTTCCCAATAATTCCATGCATTCTTTAGTTTTCTAGTGCTACAAAATCAAATTAGTAAAATAAAATTATGTAAAGCATAGTTATATCATTTTTTAATTTTACAAATATTTCCTTTTTCCCCATATCCTATCCTTTAGCTAAAGTGAATTCAATTTAGCGGGATCAAAGTCATCAATAAGCCATGCTTAAATGATGATTTGTTGTTTTTTAAAAGAGGATTCTGTCAATAATAAAAACTTTAATAAGTGAAAAGTAAAACTGAAATTTCTAGTTTCTTAGGAACTGAATTATCTGTCACATACTAACATAATATAAGCATGTTGCATAGATACATTTCAATGTTCATACAGTTAGATTTGAGTCCAAACTCACTTATTTAAATAATTGTTTTTCTCTTAAGTGTTCCATAGGCATTGCTGATTTAATATTTGCTGTAAGATCAGTTTCCATATCTCTAAAACAAGAAGCATAGATTAAGTAGTCTCTGCATTTCCTTTGAGTTCTAGCATACTTTTATTAATTTGATGTTGACATATTTATTGTGCTATTCAAAGATATTACACTCAATATTGATTGGTTATAATAAACTGAGATACCTTAAGTGGGACAGATGTTCCTTGTATGAATTCTGAAACAATCTTTCTCTCAGAACTTGCTGCAGATTTGATACCTTATTGTCTGATGATGGTCTCTTGGCACTGAACCAATAAAGACCTTTGGGTTCTCACATTTTTGTACCTTTTGAGATGTCTTTTTATATAATTTTTATTAAAAAAAAAATCCTGGAGTCCATAAGAAGCAATTTCTTTTGCCTAAGAAAAATTATCAAGTCATGGGTAATATTTTGTGTGCGAATTTTATGATAACATTTCAACCTGCCTCTCAGAATAAAGAGGGCTTAAGCATGACTCATGAAAACATTTATATTTGAGTAAGGTTTATTCTTTTTCTTCTTGCTCTTTATTAACTTAGAGGTTTATTTTATTTTATTTTACATTCAGTACACCAAGTTCTTTCAGAAAACAACTGCTTCTAAAATGTCCAATTTAACTTCGTTTATCGCAACTTGCTGAGAACTAAACCTTTTGCTTTTACCTGCCAAGAATTGGTATGAGTGGTGGTAGAATATTAAAAGTTATGTCAATTTAAAAATATTTATAGAGTTTCCACTATGTGTCAGGAATTATGAAGGGGATAGAGTACATAGTGAAATATAAAAGACTTAGTCATTATTTTCATTTTAGAGGGACAAAGACTGATACTTAAAAAATAATTTTACATATGATGAATACTAAAAATGAAAATCAGAATGTGCTTTTTGGAGACTATAACAAGTCACCTAATGCAGCCTTCAAGGAAAGATTTCCAGAGGTGGTGAACTTTGAATGAGACCTGAGGCTAAGTAGCGGGTGGGAAGTGGGGCAGCATAACCAATGTGTGCTAATGGTAACAAGTTTCATTGGAGCTGAGAGAATTTTAGGATGCAGGATGCATGGCAGGAATGGAGAGACAGAGGTTTTAGGAGTAGTCCTAGATAAAACTGAAAAACAGGAAAGTACATGCCATGATTTGGTGCAAAAGGCATGTATATATCTATGATGACAAAAGATATCCATTTCTCCAATGGAGGCGAAAGGATACTTCAAACCCTTTTCATATATGCAGGTTTCCCAATTTTCCCCTGAAGACAAGGACCAGTATTTATTAAAGTAAGGGAATCATAGAACATTGGAACTGAAAGAGACTATTTTAAAACAAAAATTTAATTTTTCATTATTATGGGTACATAGTAGGAATATAAATTTATGAGTAAATGAGATATTTTGATGCAGGCCTACAGTGTATAATAATTGCATCAGAGTAAATGGGGCATCCATCTGTTCAAACATTTGTCATTTCTTTGTGTTAATAAACATTACAATAAGACTCTTTTAGTTATTTTAAAATGTACAATAAATTATTTTTCACTATAGTCAGCCTGTTCTGCTATTAAATACAAGGTCTTATTCATTCAATCTAACTGTATTTTTGTATTGATTCATCATTCACATACCTCCTCACCCTGCCACCCCACTGCCATTCCCAGCTTCTGTAACCATCATTCTACTCTCTATCTCCATGAGCTCAACTGTTCTAATTTTTAGCTTCTGCAAATGAGTGGGAATGTGGGAAGTTTGTCTTTCTGTGCCTAGCTGATTTCACTTTACATATTGTCCTCCAGTTCCGTCCATGTTGTTCCAAGTGACAGGATCTCATTCTTTGCTCTGGCTGAATATTACTCCATTGTGTATATGCACCACATTTTTTTTTATCCCTTCATCTGTTGATGAACACTTAGGCTGATTCCAAATGTTGGCTATTGTGAATAGCGCTGCATTAAATGTGGGAGTGCAGATATGTCTTCAATAACCTGATTTTCTTTCTTTTTTTGTTGTT
>NW_016107565.1:1815249-1816589 GCF_001604975.1 Cebus imitator | reverse complement strand
CAACACCTGCCTATGAGTGAGAACATGTGGTGTTTGATTTTCTGCTCCTGTGTCAGTTTGCTGAGAATGATGGCTTCCAGGTCCATCCATGTCCCTATAAAGGACATGAACTCATCATTTTTTATGGCTGCATAATATTCCATGGTGTATATGTGCCACATTTTCCCTGTCCAGCCTATCATTGATGGTTCCTCTTTTTTTTTTTTTTTTAATCATCCAGGAGAGTATCTCCTTCTTTTTTTTTCTCCCCATTTATTTATTTTATTGCATTTTAGGTTTTGGGGTACATGTGAAGAACATGCAAAATTGTTGCATAGGTACACATGTGGCAATGTGATTTGCTGCCTTCCTCCCCATCACCTACATCTGGCATTTCTCCCCTTGCTATCTCTCCCCAGCTCCCCACCTCCCACCGTCCCACACCTATTTCCCCCCAACTGACCCCAGTGTGTAGTGCTTCCCTCCCTGTGTCCATGTGTTCTCATTGTTCAACACCCACCTATGAGTGAGAACATGCAGTGTTTGATCTTCTGCTCCGCTGTCAGTTTGCTGAGAATGATGGTTTCCAGGTTCATCCATGTCCCCACAAAGGACCCAAACTCATCGTTTTTGATGGCTGCATAATATTCCATGGTGTATATGTGCCACATTTTCCCTATCCAGTCTATCGTCGATGGGCATTTGGGTTGGTTCCAGATCTTTGCTATTGTAAACAGTACTGCAATAAACATTCTTGTGCACGTGTCCTTATAGCAGAATGATTTATAATCCTTTGGATATATACCCAGTAATGGGATTGCTGGGTCAAATGGAATTTCTATTTCTAGGTCCTTGAGGAATCACCACACTGTCTTCCACAATGATTGAACTAATTTACACTCCCACCAACAGTGCAAAAGTGTTCCTATTTCTCCGCATCCTCTCCAGCATCTGTTGTCTCCAGATTTTTTAATGATGGCCAATCTAACTGGCGTGAGATGGTATCTCAATGTTGTTTTGATTTGCATTTCTCTTATGACCAGTGATGATGAGCATTTTTTCATATGTTTGTTGGCCTCATGTATGTCTTCTTTTGTAAAGTGTCTGTTCATATCCTTCACCCACTTTTGAATGGGCTTGTTTGTTTTTTTCTCGTAAATCTGTTTTAGTTCTTTGTAAATTCTGGATATCAGCCCTTTGTCAGATGGGTAAACTGCAAAAAATTTTTCCCATTCTGTTGGTTGCCGATTCACTCTAATGACTGTTGCTTTTGCTGTGCAGAAGCTGTGGAGTTTGATTAGGTCCCATTTGTCTATTTTGGCTTTTGTTGCCAATGCTTTTGGTGTTTTGGTCATGAAGTC
>NW_016107565.1:1713271-1811427 GCF_001604975.1 Cebus imitator | reverse complement strand
GTAGTTGCTGGCTTTCAGATTGGGTCTCAAATCTTTCAGATTGACGTTCTTTTTGTTGATGATGAGGTTATTTCTGTTTCTTGGTTTTCCTTCTGACAGTCTGGCCCCTCTGCTGTAGGTCTGCTGAGGTTCACTCCAGGCCCTGCTTGCCCGGGGTTCGCCTGCAGCAGCTGCTGAACAGTAAGGGTTGTTACCAGTTTTCTTCTTCTGCTATCTTTGTCCCAAAAGGATACCCACCAAGTGTCAATCTTATCTCTCCTTTATGAGGTGGCTCTTTGGATATATAGGGGTCAGGGAGCTGCTTGAGGAGATGGTCTCTTCTTTGTAGGAGCTCAAATGGTGAGCAGTGAGCTCTGTTGTTGATTCAGAGCTGCTGGGCAGGTACGTTTAGGTCTGCTGCAGCAGAACTCATAAACTGCTTTTTGTTCCCAGGTGCTCTGTCCCAGGGATTTAGGGCTTTATGAGTTTCGATTATGCTGCTGCCTTCTTTTTTTTTTCCTTCAGAGCTGTCCTGCTCAGCAAGGAGTCAGCCTAGTCACTGACTGCCTGTAGAGGCTTTGCTGAGCTGCTGTGGGCTCCGCCCAGCTGCCCAGTGAACTGCCCTGCCGTCCTGTTTATATGGGTGTAGTTAGAACTGCTTTGGCGATGGTGGCCCACCTCTGTTGAGGCAGAGTCTCTCTGCAGTGGCGGGTTGCTTTGGCAACGGTGGGCTGCCTCTGCAATGGCAGGTTGTCTTAGCAACCATGGGCTGCCTCAGCATTGGTTGACTACCTCCGTAGTGGTGGGCTGCCTTGGTAATGGTGGACGCCCCTCCCCCACAAAGCTGTATTGTCCTGGGTTCAGCTGTGCTTGCTGTGAAACTCTCATTCCAGAGTTTCTGATTGCTGTTCTCTTGTGGGGATGGGACCAGCCGAGCCTGATCTCCTGGCTCCCTGCCTCAGAGCCTTTTTTAAGTCAGTGTTCCAGTCACTTGTTTTAGAGGCGCCGGGGTCTGTTTGTTTTCTCCTGCGGCCACTCACTGCGCTGGCTTAAACAGTGGCACTGAGGTTTGTGGCGCCTTTTTTTTTTTTTTTTTGCCCTGGAATCTACTGTCCTGGTTCCCTGCTCAGTCCCCTTTTCAAACAGACAAATGGGCGACTTCCCGTGGCTCCAGTTGCCAGCCAAAAGGGCACCTGGACCGGTGTATTTTGTACGGAGAACAGCTGCTCCGGGGTGCCCACAAAGCAGCTGCGTGGGGCAAAACAGCGACGCCAGCGGGCACAGCCCCACTGGCCGAAACAGCCACGCTGGTGACCTGTGGAGCTCCTCCGCCTGGGAATTGCCTAGTCTGTGGGCAATAAAAATGCGGCGTCCACTCACCCTCTGCGCTTTCACTGGGAGCTGCAATCCTGAGCTGTTCCTAAACGGCCATCTTGGACCCTCCGAGTCCTGATTTTCTTTCTTTTGGGAATATACCTAGCAGTAGGATTGCTAGTTCATGTGATAGTTTTCAGTATTTTGAGGTACCTCCACAGTTTTCCATAGTGCTAATTTACATTCTCACCAACAGTGTATGAGGGTTCTCATTTCTCCACATTTTTGCTAGAATTCACCATTTGCTCTTGCCTGTTTCTTAGATAAAAGTCATTTTTATTGGAGTTAGATGATATCTCACTGTAGTTTTGGTTTACATTTCTCTGATAGTGATATTAAGCACCTTGTCATATACATGTTTTCCATTTGCATGTCTTGTTTTGAGAAATATCTATTCAGATGAGACATTTGCCTATTTTTAATTGGATTACTGGAGGTTTTTTTCTATTGAGTTGTTTATATATTCTAGTTATTAAACCCTTGTCAAATAGATAGTTTGCAAATATTTTCTCCCATTTTGTGGGTTGTCTCTTCACTCTGCTTCCTTTGCCACTACAAAAGCTTTTAAATTTGACCTAAATCCATTTGTCCCTTTTTGCTTTGGCTGCCTGTGCTTTGGGGTAATAAATAAGAAATATTTGCCCAGACCAACGTCCTGAGAGTTTCCCCAGTGTTTCCTTTTAGTAGTTTCAGGTCTTAAATTTAAGCTTTAGGTCATTTTGATCTGTTTTTATTTATTTATTTTTATTTTTTTGTATATGGCAAGAGATAAGGATCTAGCTTCCTTCTTCTGCATGTGAACATTCAGTTTTCCCAGCACCATTTATCGGAGAGACTGTCCTTTCCCCAATATATGCTCTAGGCATCTTTGTTGAAAATGAGTTCACTGCAAATGTATGCATTTTTTTCTGGGTTCTTAATTCTGTTTCCTTGGTCTATGTGTCTGTTTTAATACCAGTATCAAGCTGTTTTGGTTACTATAACTGTGTAGTATAATTTGAAGTCGGGTAATGTGATTCCTCCAGATTTTGTTGTTGTTGTTGTTTTTGCTCAGAATGGCTTTGGCAATTCTGGGTCTTTTTGGTTCCATATACATTTTAGGAATTTTTTTCTTTCACTGTAAAGAATGTCATTGGTATTTTGATAGGAATTTCATTAAATCTGCAGATTGCTTTATGGACATGTTAATTATGTTGATTATTCTAACCCTTAAGCTAAAATATCTTTCCTTTTTTTCCTGTTCCTTTGAATGTCTTGCCTAAATGTTTTATAATTTTCATTGTAGAGATCTTTCATTCCTTGCTTAAATTTATTCCTAGTTATTTTATTTTATTTGTAGTTATCATTAATGGGATTACTGTCTTGATTGCTTTTTCAGATTGTTCACTGTTGGCAGATAGAAATGCTGCTGATTTTTGCATGTTGATATTAATATCCTGAAACTGCTGAATTTTAAAATCAATTCTAATAGGTTCTTGGTGGGCTCTTTAGGTTATTCCAAATATAAGATTATATTGTCTGCAAATGAAGATAATATGACTTCCTTCTTTTCAATTTGGATGCCCTTTCTTTCTTTCCCTTGTCTTTTTGCTCCAGCTAAAATTTTCGGTACTCTGTTGAATAATAGTGGTGAAAATGTGTATCCTTGACTTGCTCCAGATCTTAGAAAAAATGGTTTCAGTTTTTTTCCCATTTAGTATTATACTAGCTATGTGTCTGTTGTATACGGCTTTTGTTCTGTGGATGTATGTTTCTTCTACACTCATTTTTGTGGGTTTTTATTATGAAAGGATGTTGAATTTTATTAACTACTTGTTCAGTGTTAATTGAAATGATTATGTAGTTTATTATTCTTCATTGTGTTGATAAGCTATATCACATTAATTGATATGCATATGTTGAACCATCTTTGCATTCCTGAGATGAATGTCACTTGGTCATAATGAATGATCTCTTTAATGTGTTGTTGAATTAGGTTTGATAGTATTTTGGTGAGGATTTTTGCAGCACTGTTTATCAGAGATATTGGCCTATAATTTTCTTTCTTTCTTTCTTTCTTTCTTTTTTTTTTAATGTGTCTGTTTTGTTTTAGTATCAGGGCACTATTGCCCTTACAGAATGAGGTTTGGAAGTATACCCTCCTCTATTTTTTGGAATGCTTTGAGTAAGATTAGTATTAGCTCATCTTTAAATATTTGGTAAAATTCAACAGTGAAGTCATTGGGTCTTAGATTTTTCTTTACTGGAAGACTTTTTATTGTATCCACAATCTCATTACTTGTTATTGGTCTGTTAAGGTTTTGGATTTCTTTATGTTTCAATATTGGTAGGCTGAATGTGTCTATTAATCAATTCATTTCTTTTAGGTTTTCCAGTTCCTTGGCATATAGTTGCTTATAGTAGCATCTAATTATCCTTTGAATTTCTGTGGCATCGGTTGCAATGTCTCTTTTATCATCTCTGATTTTATTTATTTTAGTCATCTCTTTTTTATTTTGTAGTCTTACTTAAGGTTTGTTTATTTTGTTTCTTTTCAAAACACAAATTTTCATTTTGTTGAACTTTTGTACTGTTTTGGTTTCAATTTTATTTATCTATGTTCTGATCCTTATTGTTTCCATTCTACCAATTTTAGGTTTGGTTTGCTCTTGTTTTTCTAGTTATATAAGATACATCATCACGTTCTTTATTTGGATTTTTTTTTTTATTCTGATGTTGGAGCTTATTGCTATAAACTTTCCTTTTAGAACTGCTATTGCTGTATCTCATAGGTTTGGTATTTTGTGTTTCCATTATCATTTGTTTCAAGAAATTTTAAAATTTTCTTCTTAGTTTCTTTATTGATCCACGGGTCATTCAGGAGTATAATGCTTAATTATCATGTATTTATAGTATAGTTTCCAAAATTCCTCTTGTTATTGATTTCTAGTTTTATTCTATTTGCAAATATCTATTAGGACCATTTGATTTATATTTCTGATTTAAGTCCAGTGTTTCTTTGTTCATTTTCTATCTGGATGAATTCTCTGATGCTAAAACTTTAATGTTAAATCTCCAGCTATAATTGTATAATTATATCCTATATATAATTGTATAATTGTACCCTATATATAATTGTATAATTAGTCCTAAAGAAAGAGATAATCTGTTTCTTTCTTTTATTTGTTTTATATATTTGAGTGCTTTGGTGTTGAGTGCATATACACATTTATAGTTTTATATCCTCTTTCTGGATTAACTCCTTTATCAACATGTATTGATCTTGTCTCCTTTTATGTTTTTTTTGTTGTTGTTGTTCTTGAAATCTATTTTATCTGATATAAATATAGCTACTCCTGCATTTTTATTGTTTCCTTTTGCATGGAATATCTTTTTCCATCCATGTATTTTTAGTCTGTGTGTGTGTCTTTATAAGTGAAGTGTGTTTCTTCTATGCAGCAAATATTTAGGACCTTTTAAAAATCCATTTGGTCATTCTAAATCTTTTGATTAGAGAGTTTAGCCCATTTGCACACAATGTTATTATTGAAAAGTAAGAATTCATTACTTTTATTTTATTAATTTTTCTAGTTGTTTTGGAGTGAGTCCGTCCCTCCTTCCCTCCTTCCCTCCTTCTTTCCTTCCTTCCTTCCTTCCTTCCTTCTTCCTTCCTTTTTCCCTCCTTCCTTCCTTTATGTGAAGGAAATTTTCTCTGGTAGTATGTTTTAATTTCTTGTTTTCTATTTATTGTGTAGCTGTTGTAGCTTTTGTCATTTGAGGTTACCATGAGATGTGTAAATAATATCTTATAGCCCATGATTTTAAACTGTTGACAACACTATTGCAAAACAAATTAACAAGCAGAAAGGAAATGAATGAAAACTCTACTCTTTATCCCCCACATTAAAAATATATATATATTGTGTCTACTTATGTCTTACTATACTATTTCTTAGAATTTGTTGTAGTTACTAGTTTTGAAAGGTTCTTATTTTACCCTTCCCGCTCAAAACATGGGTAGTTTACACATCACAATTACAGTGTTTTCCTGTATTTATCTGTGTACTTATTATTACCAGTGAATTTTGCACCTTTATATAATTTTTTTTCACTTACTAACATTCTTTTCTTTCAGATTGAAGAAACATCTTTTAGTATTTCTTATAGGACAGGTATGATGTTGAGAAAATCCCTCAGATTTTGTTTGCCTGGGAATGTATTTGTTTCTCCTTCATGTTTATCGGTTATTTTCACTGGATATACCATTATAGATTTCTTTTTCTTTCAGCACTTTAAATATGTTATATCACTCTTTACTGGCCTGTAAGGTTTCCACTGAAAAATCTAATTCCAGACATACTGGAGTTTCATTGTATGCTATTTGTTTATTTTCTCTTTCTGCTGTTAGGATTCTTTCTTTATCCTTGATCTTTAGGAGTTTGCTTATTAGATGCCTCGTGGTAGTCTTAATTGGGTTAAATCTGCTTGGTGTTTTAAAACCTTCTTGCACTTGAATATTGACATATTTCTATAGGTTTGAAAAGTCCTCTCTTTTTATCCCTTTGAACAAATTTTCAACCCCGATCTTTCTTTCTACCTCCTCTTTAAAGGAAATAACTCTTAGATTTTCCCATTTGAGGCTATTTTCTAGATATTTTAGACATTATTCATTATTTTTATTCTTCTTTTTTTGTCTGTCCTGACTCTATATTTACAAATAGCCTGTCTTCAGGTCACTAATTCTTTCTTCTGTTTGATCAGTTTTGCTATTGTGAGACTGAAACATTTTTCAGTGTGTCAATTAAACTTTCCAGCTCCATAATTTCTGCCTGATTGTTCAATATATTTTAATTTATTTGTTAAATTTATCTGATAGGATTCTAATTTCTTCTTTGTATTGTTTCAAATTTCATAGAGCTTCCTTAAAACAACTATTTTGAATTCTCTGTTTAAATATCTCTCACCCCAGGATTGGTCAGTGCTGCTTTTTTTTTAGTTCATTTGGTAAGGTCGTGTTTTCCTGAATGGTCTTGATGTTTGTGGATGTTCATTGGTACCTGGGCACTGAAGAGTTGTGTATTTATTGTAATCTTCACAGTCTCGGATTGTTTGTATTTGTCCCTCTTGAGAAGACTTTCCAAGTATTCAAAGAGAATTGAGTGTTGTGATTAAGTCTTTTGTGACTGCAGCCATATCTGCATTAAGGGGCACCTCAAGCCCAGTAACGCTATAAATTTTGCAGTCTTATAGAGATACTGCCTTAATGGTCTTGGGTAAGATCCAGGAGACTTTCCTGGATTACCAGGCAGAGTTGCTTGTTCTCTTCACTTACTTTCCTCCCAACAGAGTCTGTCTTTATATCAAGCTGCCTGCAGTTGGTGGAGGGATGACACAAGTACTCCTGTAGGCAGCGCCATTGGGGCTATGCTGGGTCACAGTGGAAGCCACCATAGTACTGGATATTTCCCATGGCCTGTGGCAACTATTATCTGGCTACTGCTGGTGTTTATTCAAAGCCTAGGGACTCTTTAGTCGTCAGGTGGTGAATCCAGCCAGACTAGTGCCATTTTCCTCCAGCTTGTTGGTTTCCTTCTGATCCAGGGTGAGTCTAGAAATGTTGTCTATGAGCTAGCATCTGGAGTCAGGAATTTTAGGAATTTTTTGTTGTTTTGTTTTACTATAGCTTTACACAATAGCTAAGCTGATACTCAAGTTGCAAGAAAAAGTTCCTTTTACGAGTCTCACCTCATGGCCACCCCTGCTCTAGGCCCATGCTGAGTACTGCCTGGCTACCACTAATGTTTATTTGAGGTCCAAGGACCTGTTAGTCAGGTCTTGCAGAATCTTGCCAGGCCTGAGTCTTTTCCTTCAGGGCAGTGGTTTCCTTCTGGCCAGGACAGGTCTATAAATATGTGAAATCAAGCCAGGCGTGGTGGCTTACGCCTGTAATCCCAGCACTTTGGGAGGCCAAGGCAGGTGGATCACGAGGTCAAGAGATTGAGACCATCCTGGTCAACATGGTGAAACCCCGTCTCTACTAAAAATACAAAAATTAGCTGGGCATGGTGACGCGTGCCTGTAGTCCCAGCTACTCAAGAGGCTGAGGCAGGAGAATTGCCTGAACCCAGGAGGCGGAGATTGCAGTGAGCCGAGATAGCGCCATTGAACTCCAGCCTGGGTAACAAGACTGAAACTCTGTCTCAAAATAAATAAATAAATAAATATGTGAAATCAAGGACTTTAGGAGTTTGCTTGTTGATTTATTTTACTACTCAGTGATCTAAGAAAGATGATGTAGAACTGGACTGAGTAGGTAACCTCTGAAATGAAAAGTAGAGAATGGAGTGAAGAGTTTTATCTAAAAAGGAAAAAGAAGACACAATTTAGTGACAATAGACAAAGGATATATAAAGAAGTTATATATATAACATATATATATATATAAGTTATATATATAACTTATATATATATCTCCTCATATGAGGAGATATATGGATATAAATATATATATATATATACACACACATATATGTATATGTATAAATGTGTGTGTGTATATATATCCACACATATATATATGGGAGAATTATATATATATATATATATATATAGAGAGAGAGAGAGAGAGAGAGAGAGAGAGAGAGATGGAGATGATCACTGTAGTTAAAACCTTAAGAATGTATTTTGGCAAAGGAATATAACGTTATTGTGTATATCCTTCCTCTTTGTAAATATCACACATATTTACAACATTTAAACATTGAACTACCATAGTATCTTCATTTTCTATAGAGTTTCAACAATAATGTAAGAGGGATTGGAGCACCTATAAAAAATCTAGGGGTTTTATGGTAGACTGGATAAAGAAAATGTGGTACATATGCACCGTGGAATACTATGCAACCTTAAAAAGAAACAAGATCATGTCCTTTGCAGGGACATGGATGGAGCTGGAAGCCGTTATCCTCAGCAAACTAATGCAGTAACAGAAAGCCAAACACCACACATTCTCACCTATAAGTGGGAACTGAACAAGGAGAACATATGAACACAGGGAGGGGAAAAACACACACTGGGGCCTGTAGGGGTGCAGGTGGGAGGAGGGAGAGCATCAAGAAAATTAGCTAATGCATGTTGGGTTTAATACCTAAGAGATTAGTTGATAGGTACAGAACACCACCATGGCACACGTTTACCTATGTAACAGAGCTGCATATCCTGCACCCATACCCCAGCACTTAAAATTAAATTATGAATATTTACGAGACCTTAAAAATATTTACAGGTTTTACATAGAAAGAAAAACATAGAAGCATTTTAGCAAAATATACCAAATAAGTGTTGAGCACAAGAGCATTTTCCACATTTAATGGCAATGTGATATCATTCAGGTGTTAATACCACAGAATTTACGAGCCTAACATGGCATTGAATTTAGCTGTATTGCTTGCTTACTGAAGACATTGGACAATTGTCTTATACTTTTGAAATCTCCATTCTCTCATCTATAAAAATGAGAAGAATTATGGTTTTTTAAATTACACAAACACTGTGTGAATGTATGAGAAATGAATGTTAAGTATTAACAAACCATATCATTATTACTACAAGACATATCAGTTGGGTAGCATTTAAAATTAAGCATTATATAAAGTTTTCATTTATTCTAAATGTATGGGTTATAAAAAATGTTTCTATTATATTCTGGAAAGTGAAACTTGCATTTATTTAATCTGTCTTCCAATTAATCATATGTATAAGAGTATATTGATGTGATTAAAATAGAACTCAACCAACAAGGAACAAGTGGAATTAGAAATTAAGAGCACTCTACCATTTACATCAGCACCAAAAACCATACATATATGTATGTGTGCTGATGTGCTTGTGTGTATAGATGTATACATGAAACATTTAAGCATAAGTCCACCAAATATTTATAAAAGCCATACTGGGAAAATAACAAAACCCCATTAAAAGTATCAAAATGCTAAATAAATGAAGATATATTCTATTATTTATGGATAAGAAGACTCAATATTTTCAAGATATGAGTTCTTCCCAACTTGATTTATAGATTCAATGTAATCCCAGGAAAATCCCAGCAAGTTACTTCATAGGTATCAATGAACTGATTCAAAAGTTTACATAGAAAGGAAAAAGACCCAGAGGAACCAATTCAATATTGAGACAAAGGAAGAGGACTGACTGACATTACCTGACATCAAGCTTTACTGTGATGTTACAGTAATTGAGATCATGTGGAATCAGCAAAAGAGTGAAGATGTCAATGGAATGGAATGCAGTGCTCAAGGGAAGTTCCACAAAATGTAGTCAGCTGATCTTGACCAAAGCATCATAAACAAGCAAATGGAGCAAAGTTAGTCTTTTCAACAAATGATGTTGAAACAACTGTATATCCACAAGCAAAACCAAAAATGAATCTAGGCACAGACTACATTCTTCATAAAAATTAACCCAAAATGAATCATTGACTTAAATGTAAAACTGTATAGAAATATAAAACTCCTAGAACGTCACAAAGGAGAAAACCTAGATGACGTTGGATATGGTGATGACGATCAAAACCAAATGGGCGATCCATAAAAAAAATTAATAATCTGGACCTAATTAAAATTAAAAACTTCTGCTCTGCAAAATATAATGTCAAGAAAATGAGAAGACAAATTACAGACTAAGAGAAAAATCTTTGCAAAAGACACATTTTGTAAAATACTACAGCCAAGCATGAAGGCTCACACATGTAATCTCAGCACTTTGGGAGGCCAAGGTGTGTGGATCACCTGAGGTCAGGAGTTCAAGACCAGCCTGACCAACATGGAGAAACCCCGTGTCTACTAAAAATACAAAATTAGCTAGGCATGGTGGTGGGTGCCTGTAATCCCAGCTACTCAGTAGGCTGAGGCAGGAGAATCGTTGGAACCCGGGAGGTGGCGGTTGCAATGAGCTAAGATTGCACCATTGTACTCCAGCCTGGGCAACAGGGCGAGACTTTGTCTCAAATAAACAACACAAACAAATAAACAAAACTGCTACCCAAAATACACCATGAGTGTCTAAAATTCAACAATAAGAAATTGAACAACCTTATTAAAAAATGGACAAATTATATGAACAGACTGGAAAATATAATGTATGGATGACAATTAAACATATGAAATTATGTTCTACATCATATGTCATTAGGGAATTGCAAATTAAAGCAATGAGATACTACTAGCTAGCTATTTAAATAACCCAGATCCAGGACATTGACAACACCAATTTTTGGTGATGATGTGGAGCAATAGAAATTCTGATTCATTGTTAATGGAAATGCAAAATGGCATAGCCATTTTGAGAGAGTTTGGTAGTTTCTTACAAAACTAAACACACTCTTACCATAAAATCCAGCAATAATGCTCCTTGAAATTTACCTAAATGAACTCAAAACTTATATCCACACAAATACCTGCAAATAGAGGTTTATTGTTGCTTTTATTCATATTATTAAAAATTTGGAAGCAACCAAAATGTCTTTCAGTAGGGGAATGGATAAATAAACTGAGGTGCTAAAAATAAATGCTCTATCAAGCCGTGAAAACATGGATGAAACTTAGACACATTTTAAGTGAAAGAAATCAATCTGAGAGGTCAGCCCATTACATAATTTCAACTATATGATATTCTGGAAAAGGGAATTGAGACATTAAAATGATTAGTTGTTTCCAGGGGTTAGATGGGAGCAAGAGAGATTAAGCAGAACAAAGAGAATTTTTAGGACAGTAGCCCTATTATGTGTAACATGACAAGAGTAGATACATGTCATTATACACTTCTTTTTTTTTTTTTTTTTTTTAGACAGTCTCACTTTGTCACCCAGGCTGGAGTGCAATGACATGATTTTGGCTCACTGCAACTTCCACCTATTGGGTTCAAGTGATTCTTGTGCCTCAGCCTCCCGAGTACCTGGAATTACAAGCATGTGCCACCATGCCTAGCTAAATCTTGTAATTTTAGTAGAAACAGAGATTTTACCATATTGGCCAGGCTGACTTCAAACTCCTGACCTCAAGTGAATGCCCACCTTGATCTTCCGAAGTGCTAGGATTGTAGGCATAAACCACCACTCCCTGCCCCCACACATTTTAAAACTCCTAATTTAATCAGTGCTGTGAACTACCAAGTCTCAACCTGTATTTGGTACTTTAACATTTAATATATGTCTTTCTCCTTGCAGCTAGACTCTGTGGGAATTTTTCTTTTCCTCTATTTCCAGACAAGTAGGGAGTATAGCATTCTCTTTTTCCAATTAATGTTGAAGATATAGGTCATGCATGTATGGTTTTATTTTCATCCTTGATTTTATTTGTAGAATTTTAGAGGGAGTATGGAGGAGATTTGGAATCAGGCAACCACCATTTTTCTCCAGATATTGTTATACAATCTTGACATTTAGAATTAACATAGTGCTTAGAACTCATCAGTTTGAAAACCCTAGTTTATAGATGAAGAAGCAGGAGGCCAGGAAAGTTAAGTGACTAGGTCAGAATCAAATAGCTATTACAGGTAAAATCTGATTAAACTGTTTTCTTATTATAAGTCTCGTTCTTTTCTCAATTAAAAATTGATGTCAGTATTTAGAAGTATAATATATGTCATTATGTTTTATAGATGATAAGCATTCCTTTTAAAAATTAACTGTAAGTCAATATTTTTAGTTTTCATTGTGATCTTTAAAATAAATAAATAAACAAAATCATAATTCAGTAATGCAATCATACTAGAGATATTGGAACTGATTAGATTAATATTTCCAGTACATTTTACAACATGGCAACACCCAATGAACTTGAAATGTGGATATGTTAGTCCATTTTGTGGTGTTGTACAGAATACCTGAGACTGGATATTTTATTTAAAAAAAAAAAAAAAAAAGAAATGTATTTCTCACAGTTCTGAGGATGAGAAGTCCAATATCAAGGCATTAGTAGGTTTGGTGTCTAGTGAGAATCAAGTGTCTGTTTCCAAGTTGATGCTTTGAACTCTTCATCCTCTGGAGGGACGGAATGCTGTTCTTCACATGGCAGAAGGTGGAAGGGCCAAGAAAAAGAGCCCACTTTATGAGTCTTTTTACACAGACATTAAAGCCACCTTTACCCTTTAAAGATCCTACCTCCTCATACCCTTACATTGGCAATTAAATTTTAACATGAGGTTTAGAGGGGGGCAAACCTTCAAAGCATAGCAATAGTTTACTTGATGGAGTCAAGGAGTTTTATGAGGATTTTTTCATGTACTTGAATTAAAATTGATTAATAAGACAGATCACTTTGTATTTCAAGATACTTGCAATCATTTGAAAACTACAATTGTGCTTTTGTGTTAATTTACTATTAATAAAACTGTCTCCATCACTATTTACCTTTAACATATAACTTGCTTTTAGTAGAAATCTAATTTAATTTTGGTTCATTTTAGCGTTCAGTTACACATGAGAATAGTATATTTACACTAATGTACATTAATTCTAGGTTGTCACTGCCATATATTTTCTTTATTTTAGTAATATATATGTGTGTGAAAATAAATATTTTATATTTTTTCAATTTAAATAAATATTCAATGAATTGTGGGAAAATATGTGATTTTTAATTATAGCTCTGATGTAGCCAAAGAAAAAATCTTTTTTTTAAATTTATATTTATTTATTTATTTATTTTTTACTGCATTTTAGGTTTTGGGGTACATGTGAAGAACGTGCAAGATTGTTGCATAGGTACACACGTGTCAGTGTGATTTGCTGCCTTCCTCCCTATCACTTATATCTGGCATTTCTCCCATGCTATCTCTCCCCAACACCCCACCCCCCACTGTCCCTTCTCTATTTCCTCCCAACAGACCCCAGTGTGTAGTGCTCCCCTCCTTGTGTCCATGTGTTCTCATTGTTCAACACCCACCTATGAGTGAGAACATGTGGTGTTTGATTTTTGGCCTTGTGTCAGTTTACTAAGAATGTTAGTTTCCAGGTTCATCCATGTCCCTACAAAGGACACAAACTCATTGTTTTTGATGGCTGCATAATATTCCATGGTGTATATGTGCCACATTTTCCCTATCCAGTCTACCATCGATAGACATTTGGGCTGGTTCCAGGTCTTTGCTATTGTAAACAGTGCTGCAATGAACATTCGTGTGCATGTGTCCTTATAGTAGAACAATTTATAATCCTTTGTATATATACCCAGTAATGGGATTGCTGGGTCAAATGGAATTTCTATTTCTAGGTCCTTGAGGAATCGCCACACTGTCTTCCACAATGGTTGAACTAATTTACACTCCCATCAACAGTGTAAAACTGTTCCTATTTCTGCACATCCTCTCCAGCATCTGTTGTCTCCAGATTTTTTAATGATCGCCATTCTAACTGGCGTGAGATGGTATCTCAATGTAGTTTTGATTTGCGTTTCTCTGATGACCAGTGATGATGAGCATTTTTTCATATGTTTGTTTGCCTCATGTATGTCTTCTTTTGTAAGGTGTCTGTTCATATCCTTCACCCACTTTTGAATGGGCTTGTTTGTTTTTTTCTTGTAAATCTGTTTTAGTTCTTTGTAAATTCTGGATGTCAGCCCTTTGTCAGATGGGTAAACTGCAAAAAATTTTTATTCTGTTGGTTGCCGATTCACTCTAATGACTATTTATTTTGCTGTGCAGAAGCTGTGGAGTTTGATTAGGTCCCATTTGTCTATTTTGGCTTTTGTTGCCAATGCTTTTGGTGTTTTGGTCATGAAGTCCTTGCCTATGCCTATGTCCTGAATGGCTTTGCCTAGATTTTCTTCTAGGGTTTTTATGGCGTTAGGTCTTATATTTAAGTCTTTAATCCATCTGGAGTTAATTTTAGTGTAAGGTGTCAGGAAGGGGTCCAGTTCCTGCTTTCTGCACATGGCTAGCCAGTTTTCCCAACACCATTTATTAAACAGGGAATTCTTTCCCCATTGCTTGTTTTTGTCTGGTTTGTCAAAGATCAAATGGTTGTAGATATGTTGTGTTGCCTCCAAGCCTCTGTTCTGTTCCATTGGTCTATATCTCTGTTTTGGTACCAGTACCATGCTATTTTGATTACTGTAGACTTGTAGTATAGTTTGAAGTCCAGTAGTGTGATGCCTCCCGCTTTGTTCTTTTTGCTTATAATTTGGCTATGCAGGCTCTCTTTTGATTCCATATGAAGTTTAAGGTGTTTTTTTCCTGTTCTGTGAAGAAGGTCATTGGTCGCTTGATGGGGATAGCATTGAATCTGTAAATTACTTTGGGCAGTATGGCCATTTTCACGATATTGGTTCTTCCTAACCATGAACATGGAATGTTTCTCCACCTGTTTGTGTCCTCTCTTATTTCGTTGAGCAATGGTTTGCAGTTCTCCTTGAAGAGGTCCTTTACGTTCCTTGTTAGTTGTATTCCTAGGTATTTTATTCTCTTTGTAGCAATTGTGAATGGCAGTTTGTTCTTGATTTGCCTCTCTTTAAGTCTGTTATTTGTGTATAGGAATGCTTGTGATTTTTGCACATTGATTTTGTATCCTGAGACTTTGCTGAAATTACTTATCGGTTTCAGGAGATTTTGGGCTGAGATGATGTGGTCTTCTAGATATACAGTCATGGCGTCTGCCAATAGAGACAATTTGACTTCCTCCTTTCCTATTTGAATACCCTTTATTCCTTTTTCTTGCCTGATTGCTCTGGCTAGAACTTCCAGTATTATATTGAATAGGAGTGGTGAGAGAGGGTATCCTTGTCTAGTGCTAGATTTCAAAGGGAATGCTTCCAGTTTTTGCCCATTCAGTGTGATATTGGCTGTTGGTTTGTCCTAAATAGCTTTTATTATTTTGAGATACGTTCCGTCAATACTTAGTTTATTGAGGGTTTTTAGCATAAAGGGCTGTTGAATTTTGTCAAAGGCCTTCTCTGCATCAATTGAGATAATCATGTGGTTTTTATCTTTGTTTCTGTTTATGTGGTGAATTACCTTTATAGACTTGCGTATGTTGAACCAGCCTTGCATCCCCAGGATGAATCCTACTTGATCATGGTTGATAAGCTTTTTGATGTGCTGTTGCAATAGGCTTGCCAGTATTTTATTGAAGATAGAAAAAATCTTTTATTTACTCTTAATAAGTCAAATGGGGACTGTTTAAAAGACAACCAAAATATTTGATTAAAGGAAATTTTTTCTAAAAGTTTAATTACTGAGGTGTAACTTATTCAAAATATTATTACCCAATCATGTCTAGTGAAGATTACAGGCATAGAATGTCCACAAATATGATATTCAAGTCTTTTCTAATATTTTCATAATGTTCATAAGATTTAAAGTTCAGCACTTTGTTTTTAGTTGATGGTGCAAATGTGAAATTTAAAATGCAATTACCTTTCACATATCCCTGCAATGTGGCTAATACCAAAATGTTTCCGTAGACCAACAAAGTGGACTTCATGGTCTTAACAGTGTCTGAAAGGGACAGTGGTAGATGAGCTCATAGAGTTAGTAGCAAAGGTAGGAGCAGCTCTGTATAGATCATGCAGATCTTAGAACTATTTGGATTTTACCCCAAATTCAGAAGTCACTGGAAGGTTTTGAGCAAAAAAGTGATTATGCGTTTTATATTTTGCAAAGATCACTCTGGCTGATGTGTTGAGAATACATCATAAGAAGGCAAGTACAAAAACAGTAAGAGTAATTAGGGTATATTCCAAGAATCCAGTTGAGAGATTATTCTATATTGGAGCAAGGTGGTAAGCATCAGAAGAGGTAACAATGTGAGAAGGGTAGGTTCAGGGAAAAAAGTCAGAAATTCAGTTTTACATTTATAAAGTTTGAAATGCCCATTTATGTCCAAGTAAGCAAGCAAGCATATGGAGTAGGTAATTGGATATGTGAATAAATAGCTAAGCATTGAGGTTGCTACAGATAATCTACTGTGTCAAATCCTACTGAGAAATCAAGAAAGATGAAGACTGAATATCGACTACTTATTTGACAAAATATGTAGACCTTGACAAAGCCTGATGGGAATGGTTTTATGAATGGTTGGTGAAAGAGGAGTTGCCCATAATAAATTCAGACAATTCTATAAAAGAATTGGAGGGAAATGTGTGTTAAAAGTCATTTTTTTTGTTTTGTTTTGTTTTGTCTTTGTATGAAAGATATTCAGCAAGTTCTCATGCTGATGTGGAATATCTAGTACATTACTAGTCAAAGTACTGTTCGACAAGCTGAATGTGAGCAGTCCACCAGCAGACAATGAGTTTGTACTGGAATGTAAATCAATGCACCATTTATTTCATTGACACGGCTTCACTCTAAAAAAGTGTCAGGATAATAAAACACTGTGTTTAAGTACATCATTGATTTACATTCTGGAAGAAGTCCTTATTTTGTATGAGATTATAACAGACATATGGTGAGCTTTACTTTTAGTCTCACCAAAGAAGTTGACAGAAGAAAACTGTTTGTTTAAGCAACAGGGGAAACGGATATGTATAAAAAGTGGAAGCAGCTGAGGAACGTCACTGCTTTTTAGTTTTAACAAACTCTCCCTTCATCCAGGTTTTCTATACCATATGTTGCCTGCCAGGATCCTGACTGATATATTTATTAAATCTTTATTAATGCTTCTGCCTATCAAACTCTCTTTCTATTATGCATATACTGTGTGATTATTTATATTCATACAAATACTTATATTTATATTATGCATATTTATGTAGCTTTGTAAATCATTTGAGTTTTGATTGAAAAAAGAAGAACATAAACTATATGTCAAATTTACTGAAAAACACTAGTCATAGCTGCACTTTGAATTCACCTGAAATACTTTAAAAATGTATTCCACCCAGCAGGTAATTGATTATATTCATCTAAATTGAGTCCAGAGATTAATATTCTTAAGTTTCCGTAAAGTATTCTAACGTACATCCAGACTTGGAAACTACTTTGGTAAGAATTCAGAGATATAAAAGACTTGCTCAATAAACTCAATAAATTAACATGCTAGCAGATGGAACGGGTCTTGCAAATAAATAGCTTCATTCTATGGGTGTTGAGCAGGAAAGTCACTTATGAGGGCATTTAAAATTGATATTGTTGATAAAATTATGAGTAGATACATAAGTGGATAATCGTATATCAAAAGATTTAGACATCTTCAAGGAAACTATACCCTTAGACCTTATTAAAAATAATACGTCATTTTTACAATTCAATTAGTAGGTGTGAAACATGAGTCTAGTGCTTTGCTTATATTAATTTATTTAATCTCCAAACAATCCTACTGGGGTAGGTATTATTACTCACTAGTTTTTACATGTGAGGAAACTGAGGCACAGAGAGGTTAAGTAACTTGTATGTGGATGTATAACTAGTAAGCAGCCAAGCTAAGATTTGGTTCCAGGCCATATGGTTTCAGTGTCCATGTTCAAAACTTGAGTCTATTTATTACCAATAAATTGCTGGTAATTCTCCAAACTGGCTACGTATCATCCTATATCTTGGTCCTGTTAAATTTGATTTACTTTCCTAGTTTATGTTGTTCCACACCCCCTTCATGCTTTCCTGATGCCCAAATTAACCACTCTCTCTCTACAAGCAGCCCAATGTCAAGTTATTACAATATCATTTCTGAGGCATTTTGACTTAAAACTTTATAAACTCAGTTTGCTTCTCTCCTTTTCTATTGTCTTCATGTATAGCTTCACGATATCTGCTTTTCTTCATTTTTTTCCTGTATTATTACTCCATGCTTTATTTTTACTTCAGGACTCCCAAAATTTACTCTAAAAAGCAATTATCAGTGATTACCATTTATTGTACATTTCTACAAGTGAAACCCTGATGAATAGTCTGTTATTGTTCACTTCCCTTTGTCTTCATAAAAGTCTTTCAAGTTCAGTCACTATATTTTGCCTTTGTTTCAGAGGTTTGCTATCTCGTTCAAGATTGCAAATCTAGTAAGTGGTTGAGCAAGGCTTTAAACCCCCCATGTCTAATTCCAGAGTTCTTAACAATCACAGTTTGCTGAGCCATTCGAAAGACTTATCTCCAAAGTTAGAACTAAGTTCTGTTTCTCTGCTGCTGCTTGTCCTTTTTCATTAAATTGCCCCCTGGTCATAGGAAAGTGGCCAACTATCAATGGAAATCAGCCCTTCTACCCCTGGGCTATGAAGCGCAGCAGAAATGCTTTCTCAGATTTTTGCTTTTGCCATTTATTGTCCACTGGATTATAGTTACATTGCTAGCAAAGATGCTGATAGTTAAAAATTGACAGCGTAGCGCTCATTAGTAAATCGTCTCAGGTATGAGTTGCTGAAACATCTTTATAGCAATAACTTGTTGATACTTTATAAATATATGTATTTCTTCATTACCAAATATATGATCTAACAACATATTCAAGTGCCTAGAAAATATAAAAATAAAGAAAGACACAGCATAGTGTAAAAGACGTATTGATTTCTGTTCCTGGATTTAGAGAGTGGTCTCTATTCTACTTTAAGTGCTATGTTATATCTGACTTTCCAACTTCTGACCAAAAAAATATTCCAACAACATCTTTTCTTCTGGACAATTTAATTGTCATTTACCTTTTCAGTATGTAACAACATGGATTAGATTTAAATCAGGTAGGTTAAATTCTTTGAAGTTACTTTGTTTAATGTGTATGATTACATTTTTTCCCTCAAAAAGCAAATCTGTATCTGACTCCTCTCTACCTGGTGGACAGTAAACAGAAATTAGACCTTTTCTTCAACACAATCATTGACCCTGTAGAAATTCTTTCCTTCGTAGGAAACTCAGTGAGGGAAAGGACAAAGGAAGTGAGAGCAGTATGGGGAAGGTTAGCTCTGAAGCATAAAGGAAACAAGAATCTTTAGAGAAAGCTTAGTGGTCCAAATCATCAGGCCTTACGGGCAATGGAAAACTCTGGTCTTACCGTTAATTACAATCCAAAAATTATCTATTCTTGTGAAACATGCAGTATTTCTTGATGTTCAATGAGCATCTGAAAAATATACCTAGGAGATCTATCTAACTAGAAATATAGGACCACAGAGTTGCAATCCAGATGCAAAGAAAGAAGCTGGCATGAACTAAAACAGGGTTCCCAATGAGAAATTGAAAAAAAAAAAAAAAAANTTGAGACTGAGTACATGGGAAAAAGTTCTACCAAATAGGAGCTTAGCAATAGTAAGGCTTTTGAAATTGTTTATTAAGTGAAGAATGAACAGTCAAGAAACATATTGAACATATGCAGTAAAAATTAGGTTAGGAAACTGCAGCCTGATGCTCATATAGAAAGCGATCTAATCACCTCCTGCACATTGGAGTATAGCGTCTTATTGTTTCACTATCCATGAAACAGTGTCTCTAATCAGGTACTTGATTAAAAAAAGATTCAGTCTCACACATTCAACCACTAATGATGATATTCACTTTGGAATCATCCTAAATCCCTCCCTTTTTTTAGTTCCCACATTGACTCTCAGTAATTCCTCTTTCTGCTAGCTCTTTCATATCTCTCAAATCCAAATTCAGCTTCTTATTGGTAGTTTCTTTTTTTCAATGAGTTCCTCAAGACCTCATCATTTTTTGCTTGACATTTAAAAATCTTCCATCTGATTTCCCTGTTATTTTCAAAACCATGCTTTCCATTGCTCACAATAAAATCTGAAATATAATTCTCACCTATTCCTTCTCCTTTTTACTTTTAGTGACTCTCCTTCATCTCTTGTGTAAAACCTAATATATTTATCAAGGTATTAAAAGCTCTTAATGATCAGATCTTATGACCCTATCTATCTCTTTTCCTCTTACTCCTCATTCACTATGTGCACTAGAAATATCTTGTTTCTTGAATAAGCCATGCTACTATCTCCCTTCCTTGCTTGTTTTATATACTAATCTTTTCTCTACATATCATTTGTAATCTTTCCCTGATATCCCTTCAGCTCAACCACAGCCACTACACTTCCCAGAGTTTAAATGATTATTCTGAACAAAATTGTTTACTGATCTCATTTGTAAAAGTACTTTAACTTTCAAACTTATCAATGCTAACAGCAAAGGTTTTGAAACTTTTTGTTTTGAACATACAACATATTAAAAAACAAGTTAAGCAATACTTTAAAAATAAGTATGTATGTACTTACTATATATGTATAATAAGTTATATTGATTAATTTCTAGCAACATAATAAAAACTCTTCATAAGCCATTCTTATGCTTAGCCATTACTTTTAAGGGAAATAACAAAATAAAAATTTTTGAAATGCATACACTTAGCCCTCAAATTTCCCTTTGAGTCTAAACATGATAAATTGTAATTTTAAAGGCATATTTGAAAGATACCTTTTATTTTAAAAGCATGGTTAAAATAAAATCAGTTACTTTTTGTTAAAATGTAAATTCACTGATGTTTAGAAATAAGTACTTTTTTAAAAAAAATTCTGAAACTCACTGTTTGGAATACTTTTGTTTTTTCTTTGCTTTGTTCTAATTTTGATATTTGTATTAAAACTCCAAAGAATTGCATGTTAATTTTAATAAGATCAGGAAAAAGAAGTTTTTAAATTTTTTTTGCTTGAATTGAAAATGTTCTACTCTCTCTACTTCTTGAATAAAACCTTTAAATCTCTCCCAGTATGTACATATAACAATGGAAGCCATGGATGTAATTATAAAATACATTTTTTTCCCATTAAAATTTTCATTTCTTAGTTCATTTCAGCAGTATGGAAATTGCAGAAATGTCACTTGTATTACTCCTGTTGGAAGTGGTTCTTTTTAAAAACCATATAAAAAAGTAAGATATTATCTTGGACCGCTAATAAATTCATTTTGAAGATATAAAAGTTTAAACCTTTATGGAAATTCAGTATTTACAGCTAACTATAAATTAGAAAGAAAATGATTAATTGGAATTTTCTAGGTAATGGAGCTGGTGGCAAGAAAAAGAGCTAAAGAATTTCACGTGTTGCTGGGAAAATTGGAGAAGCATCCGTGCTTCATATTCCTGTCCAGAGCCCAGTGCATATTCTTGTTACATTTTGAAAGTAATATAGTGCCCACATGAAACAGAGTTGTCCTCTATACCAAAAATTTTGTTTCTGTTCATTAGGAAGCAAAGCTCTAATAAATAAGATGAAAAATGATTATGATAACAAACTCCATTTTCTTTTAACATAATCTAACCAACATATAATAATATAATTTCATAGGACTAAAAATGGAAGTAGAAGTTCTTATTTTTCTTCTAGGATACATTATTTTAGCATCTGGATCTGAATAGTTGTAATAGATTACATATTATATGAATAAAATGGTGATGCTATTAATTTTCAAATAATCTTTGTGGTACTAGTAAATATATTGGGATAATTAAAAAGATAGAAACATTTACTATCCATTTATCTAACAATATTCTACAGGAGATTTTCTCTGTAATCTATTTCTTTCACCTTTTTCTTGAGCTCTAAACCTAATTGTTAATATTTTTATCAGGCTCACCACAAATTTTTAACCTTAACTTGTCCAAGTCAAGTTCTTTACATGCACAAAATGCTTTTTTTTATGTTATCACTTTCATTTGTAATTTTTTGAGCAGATGCCAAAGGCCTTTTATCTTTTTTAAACTGACAGGTAAAATAGTATGTATTTATCACATACAACATGATATTTGAAATATATGTACATTGTGAAATGAATGAATCTAGGCAACTAACATATATGTTACCTCACAATGTTATTATTTTTGTAATGAGAACACTTTAACTCTACTCTTGTAGCACTTTTCAAGTATAGAACTATTATTAACGCCTATAGTCATCATGTACAATATATTTCTTGAACTTATTAGTTCTATCTGACTAAAACTTTGCATCCTTTGACCAATATATTTCCAACAAATGACTGTTAAGATTTCAGCATCTGATAACTACTATGCTACTCTTCTGCTTTTATGAGATCAACCTTTTTAGACTCCACATGAGTGATACCATGCTATATTTGTCATTCTGTTATTTCTGACTTGAGGCACTATAGCCTTCTAACTGGTCTCACCATCCTTATTATATGCTTCCTTCTTTTCAAATTTATCTTTATGAAACACGACTTTGATTATGTAATTTCCTATGTAATTAACACAAACCAGCCAAAGTTCAAACGAATAACAACAACAACTTGATAACTTTAAGTGATTTATTTCATATAATCTGTAATAAAGTACAAACTTCTTTGGATGCCATAGTGTATATTTTACAATCTGCCCACCCTTTATTTTCAGTGTGTTTACCAAGAAAATGTAAAACAACAGAGAATCTGGCAATTTAATTAAATAGAAGTCAGATAAAGAGCTCTGCTATGTATCTATTGCCTAACTTCAACTATTTAAAGGCATTGACAATTCACTGCTATGTCCTTCATCACATTCAGTACAGCACCATGGACAGAACAGCTGCTTGATAATACATGCTTGAATTGAACTATCTAATCCAATATCTTTTATTTATACATGACAATGCACATACAAGGAAAAATAAAAGTATTTTCCCAATGTAGGTAAAGAAACCAAAACTAGAACGTCTCTTTAAGCAAAGTAACATATGTGCTGCCTCGTTCTCATAATTAAAAAGATGATGCAGATAAATTTTGGTTAAAGACTTCACATTATAAAGTAGTTCAGAAATAAGTGTGTATGGTCAAAGACACAAGAGTGCCATCTGGTGGTGACTTACGCAAAGCATCTCTATTAAATGACCTCTACTGCTGGCAGAAGGTAAACCAGAAGATTGAGGTTCATATTAACAACTTCTCAAGCATGATAGATCATATTAAAAGTGAAAATCTTGAAAATATACGATCATTTACATAGCTGTCTTTGTGAACTAAAATATTCACCTTCAAGATATTTGGTTGCAGTAAAGTAGGCATCCACTGTCAATACAACAATGCCAATTGCATTGATTCCACAAGCACTTACATCCACGTGCATTTCCACATACACATATATACTCACATGCATACACATGTATGTGGAACATGGTATATTAATACAGTAGCACAATTTGCACAAATGCTAAGTTAATAAATATTGGTGCATGCACAACAATGTTTCACTGATAGAGATGCAAAATCAAAAATGTTTATATACTATAGTTTTAAACAGGTGAGTTAAGCACACACTTCAAAAAAACTTTTTGTAAATACGGTTCGCAGCTTTTTAAACTGCTTTCATACAAATTATAAGATCCAAAATTTTAACAAATGTTAACATATTGCTTTATGCTTGACTAGGAAAATAGAAGACAGGTAATACTCACCACGAAAAATATTTACAGGACATTTTATCTCTGATATAGATAGATCTCAGTAGCTTACTTTGAAAACATTGTGGATCGGACAGTAAAATGAAAAGAGGCTAAAAGAATGAATTAGCTAAGTAATGTTAAAATACATTCTATATACTTTTCTAAATATATATATTTGTATATATATTTTACAACATATTGATAATATTGAAAATAATTTAGCAGTGCATTTCAAACCAAACTAGAATCAATTTTTGAAAGAATTATATTGGTAGTTTTCCTTTTTTAAGTGAAAGATGCATTATGATTCAGTGGCATGTTTAATGAGAAATAAATGAAACTATGGCAGGAAACCACCAGTAAGTAAATCTGGAGTTGGCTCTATGTTAGTAAATAAATTAGAAAAATTGAAAAGGTAATTTGAAGGTGTCCCATCATAAACTGGAACAGAGATTGCATCTGCTTATTTTGAAAAGGGATGTGGGCAACCTATTAATCAATCCTCCACTTTTTTGTCATGGACATTCTTGTACTGACAAAGACCACATTCAGAGCACACAACTCTTGAAATTTATTTAAATAATCACATCTTCTCAAAGTGAATCTTGTCCTGTACCATAATTTTAAAAAGAAGAGTTTCATCTCGGCAGAATACATTAAAACTAGAAAACCCTTGCATATTTTTCCCTCTAAAAAAGCAGCACTGTCCTGGCTATTCCGTATTAAGATAAAGATTGATGCTGAAGATTATGGTGGAAATAAGTCTACCAAAATGTAAAAACAGCTTTAATTACAAGTTGCTTTTAAAACTCATTGAAGTTCAAGGGGAAATGTGATGATAAGAATATTTTTATTTGTATGATACCTGATTTGGCATCCAAACAACGTAATGTGCACTGTTAATTTAATGGGTGTCAATTTCCATTGGCAAATATTATCAATCTTTCATATTAATGGATGTTTTACATTTATATTTAATAACTTTTGATAGAAGTTATGGAGAAAACCTTTTGGTTATTGATAATTTAATATTCAGGTTTAATGTGAAGTATAAACAACATGACAGCTGACAGATTTCATTTTTTATTGAAATATTTCATGTTTTCCCAACAAATCACTGAAATAAAGTGCCTGCTTGAAGTCATCTGGGTCTACCTTTATAGAAGGAAGTGAAAAATTCTTCTTCTGTCCACTGTCCTAGCCCCACCATTGACTGTTCTTAAAGAGTAAAAAGCACACATTAATTCATCTCCCTTTACTAAATAAAAATATTTTATTCCTAAAAGTTTGATCTAATGTCTGCATGCTGTATCAATTGTTATTTGTCACAATATCTGATTCTGAGAATTTTTAGCAAAGTTGATTATGGAATAGTGTTTTGGAAGAGTGGTGGCATGATCTGTGGGAAAGTAGTGAATGCAATGGTTAAAAATTTAGTACTGAAGTCACATGACCCGGTTTATTATTTTGATTCCAATACTGATTAGCATTGTGGCTTTGAAGAGGTACTTACTTTACTTCAGTTTCCTAATATAGAATATATGATTCATAACAGTATCTCATAGTGTTGTTGAAAGATGCACATTTAAATTATTCAGAAAAGTGCTTGACATACACAACACTAAAAAAATGATAGCTAGTATTCTGAGAATGGTAATTATTACTACAAGACACAATCTTGCTTAAAAATAGGACTTCAGTCAAGATTATATTCTGACAAAGAAAATTACAGTGACTAGCAAAAACATCACTAAGAGGCTGCAAAAATAACATATTTTACAATAATAGTTTGAAAATGTAGTCAATTTATAGTTTCCAAATTGAATAGCATATGGTCCTCTATACATTAATCAAATACAGAATGTGTATTCTATCACAATATTATGTTCTATCACCATATGCAATTGCTATTTATTAGTTAATCTTTAAGTATTGCCAACAAAGATCTAATCATGAAGTAGGAACAAAATAGAATTGGAAAAATTATTTCTGTATATTTCAATTTAATGTAAATGTTATGAATCAACATAGACGCTTTATCAGTCTCAAACCTCAGTTCTACATTCTGGTTTCTCTTCAGGTTGTACAGACCTTTAACCATAAATGAAACCCTGAGTTCTGACACTAGTAGAGAATTTTTGAAGGGTACTATAACTAATTGTGATGATGTTATCACTAACTCTTCTGTAGTACACAGAGCTTTTCCCAGGATGGTTCATCAAAGACCTGATATCTGTATCATTTGATATAATAAGAAAAGCTTCTTTTATCTCACAGATGTTTATTTTATTGATCTTCCCTTCCTCCTGAAAATCAGAACCAAGGAGGACTTTCATTAATTTCTTCAGCTATAAATTTATGCCTTTTATCACAAACTTGCCTTAATTAAACCGAAGTTTGTGTAATAAAGTAATGCAAAACTATAAATCTGAGAACAATATTGTTCTGATAGAAATCCATATATCTTCAGAAAAGATGTTATTGCCACAGTTATAAAATTAAATCCTGTCTTTGAATTATAATTTCATATAATAATTTCACAAACTATTTATATAATCCTGGCTGAACACAAATACAAATAAGAAACATACATTCAGAGGGATCCAACATTGCCAAATAGGAACAGCTCTGGAGTGTAGTTCCCAGCAAGAACAATGCAGAGGGTGAGTGCCCACCACATTTCCAAACAAATTTTCACTGCCCACAGACCAGGAGATTCCCAGGCTGAAAAGTGCCACAAGTGTTCAGCATGGCAGTTTCAGCTGGTGCCGGGTTGGTGCACAGAAACTCACACAAATCTGGGTGGCAGTTTCAACTGGCACCTGGAACACCAGGGAGACAGAGCCACCCATTAAACTGAAAAGGAGAGGACAGAGACAGGAAGCCATGCGATCTGGCTCTGCCAGTACCACCCCCACAAAACAAGCAATCTGAAATGGTCTGGATTGAGATTTCCCAGCAAGTGCAGCTGGACCCAGGATGGTCCAGCTTACTGCGGGGGAAAGGTGACCACCACCACCAAGGCAGTCCGCCACTACCGAGGCAGTTCACACAGCAGCTGGGCAGAGCCTGCGGCAGCTAAGCAACCCCTCTGCTGGCAGACTGTGACTAGACTACTCCGTGCAGGACAGGGCATCTATGAAAAAAGGCAGGAGCATGACAGGAACTTACAAATAAAGCTGACCTTCCTAGGACAGAGCACCTGGGAAAAGAAGCCATTATGAGTTCCTCTGCAGCAGACTTCAGAGTACCTGCCCAACATCTCTGCATGGAACAACAGAGCTCCCAGCACAGCACTTGAACTCTTATAAGGGACAGACTGTCTCCTCAAGCAGCTCCCCAACCCCTGTATACCCAAAGAGACACCTCGTAAAGGAGAGCTCAGGTACCCTTCTGACATCTGGCAGGTACCCTTCTGGGTTGAAGATAACAAGAGAAGAAACCGACAGCAATCCTTACTGTTCTGCTGCCCCTGCAGGTGATCCCCAGGCAAGCAGGGTCTGGAGTGGACCTCCAGCAGTACTGCAGCAGAGGGGCCTGACTGTTAGAAGGAAAACTAAAAAACAGAAAGAAATAACTTCATCATCAACAAAAAGGACGTCCACTCAGAGACCCCATCCAAAAGTCACCAACTACAAAGACCACAGGTAGATAAAGCAACTAAGATGCGAAGAAACCAGCTCAAAAAGGATGAAAACACCAGAAATCAGAATGCCTCTCCTCGTCCAAAGGATCACAACCCCTCACCAGCTAGGGATCAAAGATGGATGAAGAATGAATCTGATGAATTGACAGAAAGAGGCTTCAGAAAGTAGGTAATAACAAACTTCTCAGAGCTAAAAGAACATGTTCCAACCCAATGCAAAGAAACTGAGAACCTAGAAAAAAGGTTAGATGAGATGCTAACTAGAATAAAGAGCTTAGAGAAGAATATAAATGACTTGATGGAGCTGAAAAACACAGCACAAGAACTTTGCAAAGCATAGACAAGTTTCAACAGCAGATTGACCAAGCAGAAGAAAGAATATCAGAGATTGAAGATAAACTCAATGAAATAAAACAAGAAGATCATTTCAGTATCTAGCACTAAAGAAATAAGTTAAGAAAAAAAAAGAAAACAAGAAAGCAAGAATAGAGAAAAAAGAGTGAAAAGAAATGAACAAAGCCTCCCAAGAAATATGGAATTATGTGAAAAGACCTAATCTACATTTGATAGGTGTACCTGAATGTGATGGAGAGAATGAATCCAAGCTCGAAAACACTCTTGAGGATATTATCCAGGGGAACTTCCCCAACCTAGTAAGCCAGGCCACCATTCAAGTTCAGGAAATGCAGAGAATACCACAAAGATATTCCACAAGAAGAGTAACCCCAAGGCACATAATCATCAGATTCACCAGGGTTGAAATGAAGGAAAAAATGCTAAGGGCAGCCAGAGAGAAAGGTCGGGTTACCCACAAAGGGAAACCTATCAGACTCACAGCAGATCTCTCTGCAGAAACCCTACAATCCAGAAGAGAGTGGGGGCCAATATTCAACAACCTTAAAGAAAATAACTTTCAACCTGGAATTCCATATCCAGCCAAACTAAGCTTCACAAGCAAAGGAAAAAGAAAATCCTTTGTGGACAAGCAATAGCTGAGAGATTTCATCACCACCAGGCCTGCCTTACAAGAGCTCCTGAAAGAAGCACTAAACAAGGAAAGGAACAACAAGTACCAGCCACTCCAAAAACGCACCAAATTATAAAGAACATTGACATAATGAAAAAAATACGTCAACTAATAGGCAAAATATCCAGATAGCATCAAAATGGCAGGATCAAATTCACACATAACAATGCTAACCTTAAATGTAAATGGGCTAAATGCCTCAATCAAAAGACACCGACTGGCAAATTGGATAAAAAGTCAAGACCCATCAGTGTGCTGTATTCAGGAAACCCATCTCATGTGCAAGGACACATATAGGCTCAAAATAAAGGGATGGAGGAAGATTTATCAAGCAAATGGAGAGCAAAAAAAAAAAAAAAAAAAAAGAAAAAAGAAAAAAAAAAAAAAAAAAAAAAAGCAGGAGTTGCAATCCTAGTCTCTGATAAAGTGGACTTTAAACAAACAAAGATCAAAAGAGACAAAGAAGTGCTTTACATAATGGTAAAAGGATCAATGCATCAAGAAGAGCTAATGATCCTAAATAAATATGTACCCAAAACAGGAGCACCCAGGCATGAAAAGCAAGTTCTTAACAATATTAAAGAGACTTAGACTCCCAGAGAATAATAGTGGGAGACTTTCACATTCTACTGTCAATATTAGACAGATCAATGAAACAGAAAAGCAACAAGGATATCCAGGACTTGAACACAGACCTGAACCAAGCAGACCTAAGAGACATCCACAGAAATCTCCACCCCAAATCCACAGAATGTACATTCTTCTCAGAACCCCATTGGACCTAATCTAAAATTGACCACATAATTGGAAGTAAACCACTCCTCAGCAAATGCAAAAGAATGGAAATCATAACAGTCTCTCAGACCACAGGGCAATCAAATTAGAACTCAGAATTAAGAAGCTAACTCAGAACAACCGCACAGCTTCCTGGAAACAGAACAACTGGCTCCTGAATGTCTACTGGATAAACAATGAAATGATGGCAGAAATAAAGATGTTCTTTGAAACCAACGAGAATGAAGAAACAATGTACCAGAATCTCTGGGACACATTTAAAGCAGTGTCAAGAGGGAAATTTATAGCAATAAATGCCCACATGAGAAGAGAGGAAATATCCAAAATTGACACCCTGTGGTCAAAATTGAAAGACCTAGAGGAGCAAGATCAAAAAAAAGTCAAATCTAGCAGAAGACAAGAAATAACTAAGAAAAAAACGCAAAAAAAAAAAAAAAAAATCTTCAAAAAATCTTCAAAAAATCAATAAATTCAGCTGTTTTTTTCGGAAAGATCAACAAAATAGAACACTAGCCAAATTAATAGAAAAGAGAGAATAATCAAATGGATGCAATAAAAAACAATAAAGGGGATATCACCACTGATTCCACAGAAATACAAACTATAATCAGAAATTACTACAAACAACTTTGTGCACCTAAACCAGAAAACCTGGAAGAAATAAATAAATTCCTGGACACTTGAACTCTCCCAAGCCTAAACCAGGAAGAAGTTGAAACCTTGAATAGACCAATAACAAGAGCTGAAGTTGAGGCAGCAATTAATAGCCTGCCAACCAAAAAAACTCCAGGTCCAGAAAGGTTCACAGCTGAATTCTACCAGATGTACAAAGAGGAGCTGGTATCATTTCTTCTGAAACTATTCCAAACAATACAAAAAGAGGGAATCCTTCCCAAATCATTTTATGAGACCAACATCATCCTGATACCAAAACCCAGCAGACTCAACCAAAAACAAAACTTCAGGCCAGTAACTATGATGAACATAGATGCAAAAATCTTCAATAAAATACTGGTCGACCGATTGCAACAGCACGTCAAAAAGCTTATCTATCACAATCAGTAGTCTTCATTCCAGGGACGCAAAGCTGGTTCAACATATGCAAGTCTATAAACCTAATCCACCTCATAAACAGAAACAAAGACAATAACCACATGATTATCTCAACAGATGCAGAGATGGCCTTCAACAAAATTCAACAGCCCTTTATGCTAAAAACTCAGTAATCTAGGTATCAAAGGAACATATCTCAAACCAATGAAAGCTATTTATGACAAACCTACAGCCAATATCATACTGAATGGGCAAAAACAGGAAGCATTCCCTTTGAAATCCGGCACTAGACAAGGATGCCCTCTCTCACCACTCCTATTCAATATAGTATTGGAAGCTCTAACCAGAGAAATTAGGCAAGAAAAAAAAATAAAGGGTATTCAAATAGGAAAGGAGGAAGTCAAATTGTCTCTATTTTGCAGACAACATGCTTGTATATTTTGAAGATCCTATCATTTCAGCCCCAAATCTCCTTAAACTGATAAGCAACTTCAGCAAAGTCTCAGGATACAAAATCAATGTGCAGAAATCACAAGCATTTCTATACACCAATAACAGACTAACAGAGAGCCAAATCATGAGCAAACTCCCATTCACAGTTGCTACAAAGGGAATACAATACCTAGGAATACAACTAACAAAGGACGTAAAGGACCTCTTCAAGGAGAACTACAAACCACTGCTCAAGGAAATCAGAGAGAACATGAACAGAAGGGGAAACATTCCATGCTCATGGTTAGGAGGAATCAATATCATGAAAATGGCCATACTTCCCAAAGTAATTTATAGATTCAATGCTATCCCATCAAGCTATGAATGATTTTCTTCACAGAACTGGAAAAAAACACATTAAATTTTATATGGAACCAAAAGAAGAGCTCACATAGCCAAGACAATCCTAAGCAAAAAAACAAAGCAGGAGGCCTCACGCTATCTGATTTCAAACTATACTACAAGTCTACAGTAATCAAAACAGCATGGTACTGGTATCAAAACAGAGATATAGACCAATGGAACAGAACAGAGGCATTGAAGGCAATGCCACACACTTAGAACCATCTGATCTTTTACAAACCTGACAAAAACAAGCAATGTGGAAAGGATTCCCTGTTTAATAAATGGTGTTGGGAAAACTGGCTAGCCATGTGCAGAAAACAGAAACTGGACCCCTTCCTGACACCTTACACTAAAATTAATTCCAGATGGATTAAAGACTTAAACATAAGACCTAACACCGTAAAAACCCTGGAAGAAAACCTAGGCAAAACCATTCAGGACATAGGCATAGGCTAAGACTTCATGACCAAAACACCAAAAGCATTGGCAACAAAAGCCAAAATAAACAAATGAGACCTAATTAAACTTCAGAGCTTCTGTACAGCAAAAGAAACCATCATTAGAGTATACCAGCAACCAACATAATGGGAAAAAAATTTTGCAATCTACCCATCTGATAAAGGGCTATTATCCAGAGTTTGCAAGGAACTAAAGCACATTTACAAGAAAAAAACAAATAAACCCATCCAAAAGTGGACGAAGGATATGAACAGACACTTTTCAAAAGAAGACATATATGAGGCCAACAAACAGATGAAAAAATGCTCTTCATAACTGATTATTATAGAAATGCAAATCAAAACCACATTAAGATACCACCTCACACCCGTTAGAATGGAGATCATTAAAAAATCTGTAGACAACAGATGCTGGAGAGGATGTGGAGAAATAGGAACACTTTTACACTGTTGGTGGGAGTGTAAACTAGTTCAACCACTGTGGAAGACAGTGTGGCGCTTCCTCAAGGACCTAGAAATAGAAATTCCAGTTGACTCAGCAATCTTATTACTGGGTATATACCCAAATGATTATAAATACTTCTGTTATAAAGACACATGCACACGTATGTTCATAGCGGCACTGTTTACAATAGCAAAGACCTGGAACCATCCCAAATACCCATCGACGATAGACTGGACAAGGAAAATGTGGCACATATACACCATGGAATACTATGCAGTCATAAAAAATGATGAGTTTGTGTCCTTTGTAGAGACATGGATGAATCTGGAAACCATCATTCTCAGCAAACTGACACAAGAACAGAAAATCCAACACCTCACTCATAGGCATGAACAATGAGAACACATGGATACGGGGGGGGGGGAGCATCACATGCTGGGGTCTGTTGGCAGGGGCAAGGGAGAGACAGCAGGTGGGTGGGGAGGTCGAGGAGGGATAACATGGGAGAAATGGCAGATGTAGGTGACGGGGGATGGAGGCAGCAAACCACATTGCCATGTGTGTACCTATGCAACAATACTGCATTATCTGCACATGTATCTCAGAACCTAAAATACAAAATAATAATAATAATAAAGAAACATACATTCTATTTTACATTTATTTCTGAATCTCAAAAATGCTAACTACAGCTTAAGTTTGTTAATAAAATAAATACCATGCCTATTAAATACTAGTGTTCATCAAACACTTTTCATGTGTGAGATACCATGTTAAAAGCTTCATATGCATTGTCTCTTTTAAATGTTATCATAATCCTATGTGGTAGAAATTATTATTTTCTGTTTAGTATATATAGAAATGAGGCTTAAATAGCTTAAGTAACTTGGAAAATACCTATTATTAAGAAGTTGAACAGTAAAGTTTGAATTCAAATGGTGTAACCACAAAGCTTATATTTTACAATTTAGTTCTCACCTGGTCAGGTTTTTTATTTGAGTAGTTACTCACTTAAAATATATAAGAAATTGAGCCTCCAGAACCTGGACTCATGTAAAGATTAGATTAAAGATTTAACATTAGCTATATTTTGACACCTCTTAAGAATACTTTGCTACTTAATTTATATTATAAATGTGATAAAGTAAAATTTGATATATGCTCCAGATATTGTAAAATTCGGGAGTGCACTTTGAAAATCATATTATTTTTTTTCTTTTTTTAAATTTTTGAGATAGAGTCTCATGCCATTGCCCAGGCTGGAGTGCAGTTGCATGATCATGACTTGCTGAAGCCTGGAAATCCTGATCTTAAAAATCCTCCTGCCTCAGCCCCCTGAGTAGCTGGGACCACAGGTGTGGCTGGTTTTAAACTCTTGGGATCAGGCAATCCTCCTGCCTCAGCCTCCCTAAGTCTTGATGATACAGGTGTGAGCCACCATGTCTGGCCTATAAACTGTATAATTCCTTAGATGCAAAAGAACAATGCTGAAAATCTGTTATTTAGAGACTTCTGGTCTCTGGTCTGGTATGTAGAAATATTGGAAATCACCTCCCCTGTGCACACAATGAGAAAAAAACTGAACAAACTAAAAATCAGCTGTTTTTTAGATGCATCAGAGAACTGACATCATAAAGCAAAGCATTGTCTCCCAAATCAAGAGACATGCAGATACAAATTTTAAATGAAATAATTACCTGATATTGACTATAGGAACTTCTGTTAATATATTTGTTTGCCAAAAAGAGTGAAAAAATATAGGACCTCTTATACAGAAATAGAATTCTTTCTTAGTTTTTAAATATTGAATATATTTATAGATACGTCTAAATATATATGCAAATATAACATTGCCACAAGAATTATTTGCATTTGAAGTAACAAGTTCTTTTCCTCCTATGATAACCTCCTTAAACCAAGCATTATTTTGCAAACTTCAATGAAAAATATAAGCAAAAACAGTCATTTATACGTCAGTAAAAACCTTTCTATAGATTGGTGTGTTGCATTATTATCCATTGTGTTGATGTACTAAAATATTGCCAAATTCTTTAGGATAAAATAAAATATTAAGAATTTTTTATGGTAGAGGTCAAAATAAAAGATATTTCCAAAAAGTAACTCAGGAAAGAAGGGAGGGCCTAGAACAGTGGCTCATGCCTGTAATCCCAACACTGGGAGAATGAGGCAGGTGGATCACTTGAAGTCAGGAGTTTGAGACCAGCCTGGCCAACACGGTGAAACCCTGTCTCTACTAAAACTACAAAAATTAGCTGGGCATGATGGCATGTGCCTGTAGTCCCAGCTACTCAGGAGGCTTAAGCAGGAGAATCACTTGAACCTGGAAGGTGGAGGTTGCAGTGAGCTGAGATCATGCCATTGCACTCCAGCCGAGTGATAGAATAAGACTCTGTCTCAAAAAAAATTTTTTTAATTAAAAAAAGAAGAAAGAAAAAAAAGCTTCAAGGAACCCTTTTCTCAATTCATAACAAACTGCACTTTTCATTCTAATGTAGCACATGTACAACTCAGAACATGGTGCCAAGGCAATTATGTTATTAACTGATTGTTTTCTAAGAAAAGCAGATGGTAAAATAAATTATATTCTTAGGAATTTTTCTTGCAATTCCTATTTCTGGAAAGTGTTCTTCCATGATGGAACACTAAAACAGATTCTGTGAAAGGGCTCCTATATCAAGTAATTTGAGAGAGAAGAGAATGTCTCCCTGACTCTATAATATTGCCAGTGAAATTATGCTCTTTGATATTTGTTCCTTTAGATAAGGAGCTACTCTTTAAAATACTCCTGTTAGGAACACCTGAAGATAGTTTTAAGTTGTCATTATTGTTGTTTGGGTACCAGAGAAAGAGGAAGCCCTGCAGTTGGTCCAAGAACCTGTTAGGAATCAACCCTGCAAGATTAACAGGATGTTCTAAAACATGCAGTAAGTGTATACATGGAGCAAGCGACCAGAACAGAGTTGATTTTTCACATACCCAGAACACAGAGTTCTGGATATCAAGTGTCAAAAGTGGAAGTGGCAGCCCTCACTATAACACCTAATAGCCCATTCAGAAGATATTTGTTTCTGATTCCCACAACTTGAGGCTCTGATAATTTGCAGACCTTAATTTCTCAAGAAGCAAATATTCCACCAGGATATATAACGCCAATTCCATTTCCCTTGTGGCTAAGGTTGTCCTTCAAAGAAATCTCAATCTGTGACAATTTGCATAAAATAAAATAAATATAGTATTTATTCTTATAAGTATTTTCTTCCTTGTTTTGTTATGAACATATTTGCAAAGTATATATCAATTTATTTGTGTTCTTTCCTCTCCTCTTCCTCTATCATTTAATATAAGGCACATTGGTTGTGGTTATCCTTGCCATGCAGTCTTTAGGTTGTAGGATGTCAGAGGAATTGTGACTGAACTAGATGTTGGGAATTGTATTTGTCTGTTCTCGCCTTGCTTATAAAGGCATACCTGAGACTGGGTAATTTATAAAGGAAAAAGATTTAATTGACTCACAGTTCAGCAGAGCTGGGGACATCTCAGGAAACTTATAACCATGGTGGAAGGGGAAGCAAATTTGTCCTTCTTCAAATGGCAGCAGCAAGGAGAAGTGCAGAATGAAGTGAAAGAAAAGCTCCTTATAAAACCATCAAATCTTTTAAGAAGTTACTACTTACTATCATGAGAACAGCATGGAAGTAACCATCCTCACTATTTAACTACCTTTGGATTATGGGGACTACCATTTAAAATGAGATTTGGGTGAAGACACAGCCAGATCGTATCAGAACTAACAGTATTTGCTAAGGATATGTATTTCGCCTTTTGTGGAGGCAGTGAACATGTCTTCATCTATACAAAGGCTGCCTGCCAACAGAGTTCAGTATCCGTTCCTCCAATGTGAAGCAGTCACGTGAGATTTTGAAGTCAAAAGGGTAGCAGAAATTGCTATTATACCTCAACAGGACAGACAGGTTTAGGGGCTTCATCAAATGACAGATATTTCAGAGGTTTGCCAGAGGTTTCAGGCACTTTGCTCTGGAAATTGCCTACTTTGAAATAACTTTCAACTGATTATTAGCAGCAAATTCCCTGTGATTCTTGGACCTTCTGATTTGCTGAAGGCTAAAAGTCACTTCCCATCTTGACCATCATTTTTCCTGCTCTTTTCTGGTTTTAACATCTAATTTCCTATATTAATCTTCGTTGCCTAGTTGACAAAAAAGTTCCTGTTTTCCTGTTAGAATCCTTTTTTGAAATAGAGGTAATTACTATATTTTTTTTTTTTTCTAAAAAACACTTGAAATTACTGCTGGGAGAATAATAAAAACCTCTGTAGTCTTCTCCAAATCAGGATTTGGCTTCTCTTCTTAACATACTTCATATCCCTAAAACTTCAGCCTCTCCTCATCTTTTAGACAAAATTTGAGATTTGTATATTTTGAAATGAGATTTCTTTTTTTTTTTTTTTTTCCAGACAGAATCTCACTCTGTGGCCAGGTGCCAGGCTGGAGTGCAGTGGCGTGATCTCAGCTCACTGCAACCCCCGCTTCCCTGGTTCAGGCAATTCTCCTGCCTCGGCCTCCCGAGTACAGGCGCGTGCCACCACTGCCAGCTAATTTTTGTATTTTTAGTAGAGATGGGATTTCACCATGTTGGCCAGGATGGTCTCGATCTCTTGACCTCGTGATCCACCCACCTCGGCCTCCCAAAGTGCTGGGATTACAGCCATGAGCCACCGCGCCCGGTCTGAAAGGAGATCTTAAGTGACTCTTATCTCCACTAATATAATAGTTTTCACCATCAGAGAGGGAGACCAGAGTTTATTACATCCTGTCTTTCAGCTCTGTTCAGCAACTTTTTTCTTTTTAAAATCAGGTCCCTCAACTACTTTGTACTGTGTGCTATCCTAAGTGAACAAAGCCCCTCAGTTCTTATATAATCTGCAGAATACCAGGATGTATACTTCCTATTGCTCAGGTCTGGCCTACTTCCTAATAGCTTTCCATCAAGCTTGCTGTGCTTCCTTCATGTGCACCTTGCATTATTCATCAGACTTTTCTCTTATTCAGCCTTTCTCCAGCCACACAGCCCTATTCTTCTTTCTCAAACTTGTTTAATATTTCAAGATAAATTTTAGCAGTTAATATTCGCTTATTTTTCATGAAGACCACAAAAACGTAATTATTCAGTCAATTAAAAACTAGATGACTTGTAATCACAAAGAAGTTGGGGTAGGAAATTAGGACTGAAGCCTATTGTCCTTAAAACTCTTCATACATCTGGTGAACAGACTCTTTGCTGTTACTGCATAAATGTGACAATGTGTGGACCTTGCACAGGCATTTCCTATAAGAAATTCTAACAGGAATTTAATGGCTCCACTCACACTCTGTACAGATCTGCTATAATACTCCCTTGATGTTCTTTTCATGAAAAGATTATTTATAAAATAATTCAAAACCTGTTAGATAGTCAGGAAAAAGCTCCTGAAATGTTTCTGCTCAGTACTTTTTCCTTGTTTACAATGAGGCCTTCTCTTCCCAGTTTAATTCAACTTAATTTAATGGCATTGCCTATCAACCCTGACCCTGGCACACAAATATTTTAATTCTTTCCTGAAATAGGAAGGGAATTACATATATTCCTCCTATAAAATGTATTATTTTCATTTTATTTAGTCCTTCTTTTTAAAAATGAATTATTTTAATTATAAAAGCAATACATGCATCATACAAAATAAAAATTGAACAAGAAAATATGTCCCCTATTCATCTCCAACTCTTTGCCCAAATATTATAGGTTTTATCATTTTCCATTTTTATTTTTTATAAAACCACCATAACTCATATACTCATATTTCTGCTTATTATTTATCAAAGTTAGGTAATATCATTTGATGTCAGCAAATTATGGAATTAATATATGTTAGTGAAATAAATATACATAGTAGAAAAAAATAGATGGATGTGGCAGCATATGCATGCAGTCCCAGCTACTAAGGAGGCTGAGGTGGGAGGATCACTGGAGCCCAGACGTTCAAGGTTACAGTGAACAATGATTGCACTGCTGCATTCCACCATGGATGACAGAGGGAGACCCTATCTCTCTCTCTCTCTCTACGCAGACACACACACACACAAACACACACATACACACATGAGTAACAAATACTGAAGGGCTTAGAAAAAAAGAAAAAACAAAATTTATTCTTCTTACACTTCAGGGAACATTTATAAACTGTTTTCATTTTCAGTCCTTTTGGGGGTTGTTACCTCAACAACTCTAGATAATAAAGATACTATGATATTAAAGTTATAAAAGAGACTTAAAGACCTATGAAGAAGGAGAAAAACCAACAGAGTATAGTGTCCTGGAAGCCATATAAAGAAAGTATGTCAATCTATATTCTCTAAAAATAAGTACAACCTCTAAAACCTCAAAAATAAATACAACATAGAGGTTGTATTTATTTTTAGAGAATATATATTGACATATAGAATCTTATTCATATTATCTTTCTTCTTCTTGACTTTTTAAATGTTTTTATTCTTTAGTTTTTCTATTGTTAGCTTTATACCTTCAGAAAGAATATTTCAGGTCTCCGTCTAAGGTTTCAATAAACTTGGGTAGTATCTAATGACTCCCCACTTTGCAACATGATGATATTGTACCTTCTACTCTTTTCTCCACCCTTTGTTTCTGATTCATATCCAGTTTTTCTATTATCTAAACTTTAGCTTTTTCATTGTGAAGCCATTAACTAATCAGTTGGATACATGAGTCTTGAGGTAGGAGAGGCATTTAGAATAAAAATTAAAATTTGGGGGTCATTCAGCAGATGGATGGTACTCAAAGCATAAGATGATGAGATTGCCTAGGAGGTGAGTACAAGTAAGAAATAAAAAGAGGACCAAGGGCTGAAATTGGGTACTATGATATTAAAGTTATAAAAGAGACTTAGAAAGAGAGACCAATGAGGGAGGAGAAAAACCAACAGAGTATAGTGTCCTGGAAGCTATATAAAGAAAGTGTGTCAAGGCAGAAAAGATAGTCAACAAGGTTAGATAGTATGTCAGGGCAGTAAGATAAGGACAAACAACTTATTTAATTTTGCCAGATGAAAGACATTGGTGTTCCTTACAACAGCAGTTTCTATGGACTTAAAAGAAGAGAGGCTAAAAAGAGTGGTTATAACGGAAAATGGAAGAGGAAGAGTTGGAAACATGAAGTATTGATCATTCATTTAAGAAAATTTGCTGCAAAATGGTAAAGAGAAAGAGTAGTAGCTAGGAGAAATAAAATCAGGAGAATTTTTTTCTGTAAAATTAGAGAAACGAGTATTTTTGAGCTGCTATGAATATGAATGTAGAGAATGGAAAAACATGATGTGGGAGACAGAGAGAATAATAGTTGGAATAATGTATTGGATTAGGGGACATCATAGAGAATCCAGTGCTCAAGTAGATATAATGGCTTTACAAACCACCACAGCAATTATAATAATAAAAAGATACAATGACTTTAAATAGAAGTTGGTAGGTATATAAAGGGAATGATGTGAGTCTATGGAAATTTCTTTCTGATTGATTCAGAATTCTCTGTGAAGTAACATAAAAGGTTACCAACTTGTGACTTTGTGAAGCATGTGAGAAGAGATTGGATAAAACCAAAANAAAAAAAAAAAAAAAAAAAAAAAAAAAAAATACCCTAAACTTCTCAGTTCGAAAAATAAAGGAATTAGAATGGATATTTTACAACTTAAAAATCAAATCCATAAGAATATTTGCAAAAAGAAAAGGAAATTAAAATATATGTGAGTGATCTTAACACCCTGTAATACAGATTCTGAGGTTTAATTGATGGACCTACATTTCAGTTATATAGTATTTATTCTTACAAGTATTTTCTTCCTTGCTTTGTTATAGATGTATTTGCAATAAATATATCAATTTATTTGTGTTCTTTCCTCTCCTCTTCCTCCACCATTTATTATAAGATATATTGGTGGTGGTTATCCTTGTCATACAGTCTTTAGGTTGTAGGATATCAGAGGAATTATGTCTGAGATAGATGTTGGGAACTGTGTTAGTCTGTTCTTACCCTGCTTATAAAGACATACCTGAGACTGGGTAATTTTCAAGGGAAAGAGGTTTAATTGACTCACAGTTCTGCAAGACTAGAGATGATTATATGCATGAATCTACATATTCTCTCAGAAAGAAAGAATATTTTTAATAAACATCAAAATAATTCTATCTATTTTTATACAAAGCTACTATACAGCCATCCCTTGGTATACTGGGGGATTGCTTCTGGAACCCCTTGTGCATAACTAAATACATGCATACTTAAGTCCTGCAGTCAGCCCTGCAGAACAGGTGTCTTGGAAAAATCAGCTCTCCATATATGGAGATTTTGCATCCCTCCAATACTGTATTTTCAATCTGAATTTGGTTGAAAAAAAAAAAAAGCCACATGTAAGTGAATCCACACAGTTCAAATTTGTGCTGTTCAAGGGTCAACTGTACTTTAATTGACCTTCTACCATTAGAACTTTTTAAAAATAAACTTGTATTTGCAATAGTAGGAATTGAATTGCTTTACACTGCATGATCTGAACTCTGCCATCCTTCTGATTATGTCTTCTACCATTGCACCTCTGGATCATTCTGGTCCAGCCAAACTGGCCTTTATGCTATTCAATTAACATGCCAGGCACTTGCCTGCTATAAGAGTTTATACTTACTCTTCTCTAAACCTGCAAGTATACTTATATTTTATGCACTCATACTGTTACAAATTTTACTATCATATACAAAACATCTATGGTCTCGTCATTTCTTCATTATTTTACTCTGTTGAATTTATTAGCATCAAGTTGTTATGTTTCTTATTTATTTCTGTATAATCTTTCTCCTGGCATGTGAAGGTAGGGATTTTATCTTTTTTGATTCATTACTGTAACCACAGCACTGAGGGGACTTACCCATAGTTGATATTTAATAAAATTATTGTATTAAAATTATGGAATTATAAAATTACAGTCATAGGTTGTAAATTTTACACAATCATAGGTTCTCAGTAGATAGGTATCTTTCTTTTTATCATGATTCCTGGAAAATATACTGAACAACTACCAATTCCTTTCTTAACCTCACCCAAAGCTGTTCTTATGCCATGATAGTCTACAATTGGATTTTGTTTTATTTTTGTAACAGGGACCACACGCTCTACATCTACTTATGTGCTTACAGAAGGCTCATTTATAATATCTTCTTTATGAATTGTATTGTTAGGAAGTTTCTTTCATTCAACATATTTGCAAATTGCTTATGAGTAATTACTACTGGGTATTTTATTTTCTATTTCTGATGCACTGTTGCTTATTGCCTGACCCTTCTGCTCTGAGTATATGTACTCTCATCTTTGTTCAGGAGTCTTCAATCCTTCTCTGTGACTGACAGAGCAATACTTTAGTCTTCTTTTGACAGGAAGAAAACTTCTAGTTATAATTTGAATTTGTAATAGTCAAAACTGCAAACAGACCTGTTCATTTTCCTATTTGAATCAAACCAAAAGACCATGCAACTTCATATATAAAACCACTGAATATTTTCCTAGCTTCAGCAACTGAGGCATATCACAGTTCATCTATCAATCAGATCACAGGGCCGCAGAATAATATTCATTTATTGGATAAAATTAGTACTAGAATGCTCCTCATGTCTAAAGAACTAATTCTGATTTTTAAAACATTTTGTTGGGTTTTATATTAAAGTCTTTACTCAATCTTGAGTTGATTTTTGTATATAGTGTAAAGAAGGGGTCCAGCTTTGATGTTCTGCATATGGCTAATCAGTTTTACAAGCACCATTTATTAAATAGGGAGGCTATACAATCCTGGGCATAGGAACAGGCAAAGGTTTTATGACAAAGATGCCAAAAGAAAATGTAACAAAGCAAAAATTGACAAGTGGGAACTAATTAAACTAAGATCTTCTGTAAAAGAAACTATCAACAGAGCAAGTAAATAACCTGCAGAATAGGAGAAAATACTTGCAAACTATACATCTGTAAAACGTGTAATATCCAGGATCTATAAGGAACTTAAACAAATTTACAAGAGAAAAACATACAGTCCCATCAAAAAGTGGGCAAAGGACTTGAACAGCCACTTCTTAAAAGGAGACATACATACAGCCAACACACATGTGAAAAGAAGCTCAATATTACTAGATTACTAGAGAAATGCGAATCAAAACTGCAGTGAGAAACTATCTCATTCCAATCAGAATGGCTATCACTAAAAAGTCAAAAATAAAAGATTCTGGTGAGGTTGTGGAGAAAAGGAAAACCTTATACACTGTTGATGGTAATGTAAATAAGTTCAATCATTGTGAAAAGCAGTATGGCGATTCCTCAAAGAGCTAAAAGCAGAACTACCATTCGACCCAGAAATGCCATGACTGGGTATATACCTAGAGGAATACAAAGCATTCTAACAGAAATACACATGCATACAAATGTTCATTGCAGCGCTGTTCACAATGGTAAAGACATGGAATCAATTTATATGCCCATCAATGACAGACTGGATGAAGAAAATGTGGTACATATATACCATGGAATATTATACCGCCACACACACAAAAAAAACATTATGTCTTTTGTGGGAACATGGATGGGGCTGGAAGCTATCATCCTTAGCAACTAATTCAGGAATAGAAAACCAGATATCACATGTTCTCACTTATAAGTGGGAGCTAAATTATAAGAACTAATGAACACAAAGAAAACAACAGATACTGGGGTCTACTTGATGCGGGAGGGTGGGAGGAGAGAGAGTGGAGCAGAAAGATAACTATTGGGTACCGAGCTTAATACCTGGGTTATATAATAATATGTACAACAAAGTCCTGTGATACATGTTTATCTATGTAAAAAACTTTCACATGTACTCCCAAACCTAAAATAAAATTTAAAAAGTTTTATTATATTATGATTGTTTTCTCTATTCTTCAAAAATTCTTCAAAGAAAAAAAACTAGAACAAGGTGAGGGCCTCCAGTTTCTCGTGATGACTACAGATCAGGGATAGTAATCTTCTTTTATTTACAATACATTCCTGCAAAAACAACCTCAAAGAATATGTGTAAGTTATATTCCTCTTCTATAATGATACTATATTTTTGTTGCTAATGCCATGATAATTTAATTAGTATTTACTTATCTTACTATAATCGATAGTAGTTATGGACACTACCTTCACTTCATATGCCTTGTCTTCAAACATATATTTAAACTTTAGTATTTATTGAAACATATTATTGTTATTTCCATCTGCATATTATGAAAGGGAAGGCAGTTTTCAGTAAAGTAACTGATAAAGTACTTCAATAAACAACAATAATAATAAGACTTTAACAAATAATTTATCTCTAAACTTTTGCTAAATAAATAATAAAATAAATAAATAAACCTGACTTGTCAGAAGCCCATCCGGGATGTACTATTTAGCTATCAACCCTAGTACATTTTATTAAGAAAGCTTTTTAAGCTAATCAGTTATGTGTTATTTTCTTAAAGACTAATTAAGTTCGTTTCAAAGCAAATTGCCAACTGTTTCAAAAGAATTTTTTTCTGGAGAGCAAAATTGTAGTCTCCCCCAGTTCTGCAATTAATTAAAGTGTTGTCTGTTAGAAGTTATATTCAGTAAGTCTTCAAAATTTGTCTTGATAACATATTTATGCATGACCTGTAATAGGTAGTCAATAGCTACTCACTGAATGAATAAATTTGGGGGTAAATTGAAACACTTTGTGTCTTCATTTCCTTTTCTTTAAAAATATGAGGTTCAATTGGAATATCCAGGATTAACATTCAATATTGTGTTTGATAAAATTATAAAAATAGTCTAATAATCTTGGACCTAATGACTGAGAAATATACTTTTAGAACTCTGTTTTTCTGTTTAATAAAGTAGAGATAATTAGTTTAATACCTATGAAAATGAACTTATCTCTGCATTTGTCTCTGTTAATCTTCTCAGTTGGAAGACAGATATATACATTCAAAATAGTTTTATATATTTAATAAATTATGATTGTATTGAATGAAAATATTATCTGACAATAAATGCCAAAGCCTTGGTATCTCTAAAAGTTTATGCTTGTACATTGACCCAAAATATAGTGGTATATAAGATAATGGAACTATTTTTACAAGAGCAAAATCTAGAAGCCTGAAATTTATTTTTCTCTTTGTTCTCCATCGTTATGATCATTATGACTCAATGCTGTTATATTTGGTTAAAATACAACTGCCAAAATATATTTCTTCTTAATACAAAATTTGCAATAAGACTCCTCAGGCTAGAGATTTTATTTTTTGAACTGGGCACAGTGCCACTGGCCACACTTAGAATTTAGATTGCAAGGGAATATTCAATCTTTTACTTAATAGCACTCAGCCTACTGAGTATTTAATTATTTTTCTTGAAACGGTAAACAACTTGATATATTTTCCCCGAAGGGACAACATTCTTTTTCTATTCTCCTATAAAGTTAATATGCTTTATTTTTATTACAATACTTGCTATTAACAAAGTCTGATCATATTTTGTCACCTCCTATTTCTTTATAAAGTGTACTATTGAAAAAAACAGAGAATTTAGCAGCCAATTGTAACAATTCATTAAAAGAAGTAGTGTATCCAAAAGGGCAGTAGTAATGTTTAAATACATGAACTACATAGTCATGCAAGTCATGTTCTAATTTTTGATTTACCTCTAATAGCTGAGTGATCATACAAAAGATCAATGCAACCTCAATTCTTTCAGCTTCAAAACTGGGTTTATATATATGTGTGTGTGCGTGTGTGTGTGCGTGTGTGTGTGCGTGTGTGTGTGTGTGTGTGTATACACACACACACACAAGATTTATAGGAGGCAGGAGGGCAAGTTATTAAGTCTGTAGGCACCTGCCTTAGGAAAAGAAAATTCCTGATGAAGATGAAAAATTACATCTTTATTTTATATTATAAAAAATACTACTATAAGTAGAGAGTTGAATTTTTTATTAATTTGTACCCCTCAAAATTGAAAATTATTGTCTTGTATTAAATATATGTGACTATATACAAATTTAGAACCTAGAAGAATGATTTATTTGATAAAGGGATGGCTAATGGTGTAAGGTCAACTGATTCCTATCTTGATATTTATTTTTCATATTCTTTCGTTAAATCAAAGTTTATCCTTTGGGAAATCCTTGTTCCATCTCTTTCCTTAGTATGAATCAGTGACTATTGTTCTACTTGTAATTTTTCACATTTTTTAACTTTTCTTTTTCATTTCTGTGGCAACCACTCATGTTTTTATCCAGTGGAACTTTTGTAGACTGGACAGAAATACATGGGTCTTCTGAACATGATAATGTAATGGCACTCGTTTAAGTAGATATTTTATGTTTTCAACATTTACTTAGTAAGGGTACAAAGAACTTACTTTTTATTGTACCCACAACAAACTTTACAATGCAAAACCATGTGCAGGAACTGATATTTTACTTTTCAAAAAATCAAATTGCATCTGCCCCAGCATCTTTACCTGCTAAATGGCCAGATAATTTTATTTGTCATTATTAGGAATTCTCTCTCTATATATATATATCCATTTTCCCATCTTTCTCAGGTTTGTGTGAAGATACTGGAAAGCTTTTTTAGTATAGAATACTTTCTGAGGGCAACCTATGTTTATTTAACTCACTATGATCACCATCAATATGTCTATTACATAAGCCAACATGGCCAATTATAGTAGGATATGGCCTTGAAGCCATTCTTTGGCCAGAGACAGCTTTCCTCCCCTAAGCATGCAACATAATTATTTCCTCTGATGTCTACCTGCCTCTACATGGTCCTAAAGACATCCTTGACTGTACGTCTCTTTGCCAGGATCACTGCCTTTTTTGGTTTTGGAAATCATTACACTATTTTCCAGTTTTCCTTTATAGAAGAACTCCTTGGTGGGGAGTGGGGATGGGAGGGTATTATCTGTATTTGGTGTTATTTCATCCCCTTTCCCTATTCCAATTAGGATTCATGTCTCACTATTCAATAAAACTGTTTTCTTCAAAGTCACCATTGATCACCAGATTGCCAAGTCTACTGTAACATGTCTGTCTTTGCTTGCTTATTCTCTCAGCAACATTTAACACAATTGATCTCCCCTTCCTTCTTCAAATATATTTAAAAATTTTGCTTCTAAATTGCCACATTAAATTTTGTTTCTAGAAACTCTCCTAAAGCTCTTACAATATGCTGGCACCCATTTTCAATTTTCCTTTACTGAAATATTTTTCTTTCCAGCTTATAATTGTTATTATACTTATAATGATGTACTAGTATTATTACTAGTACATCTAACTATTATATATAACTATATGATAATTATTACTATTATCATCTAACACTACTAAATACTATTTATTGGTTGTTAAACCGCAACTACATATCCACAACCCTAAGCTTTCTCCTAATTTCTAGACTCACATATCCAACTTTCTACTGAGCACTTCCACTTTGGTATCTGATAGAGTTTCATATCATGATCCAAACTGAACAGTCATTATTTTTTTTATTCCAAACTTGCTTCACTTCTGCTATTGTTCATGGAAAACTCCCTGAAATGATTCTTGATTTCTCTCTTTCACAATTTGTTTCTAATCAATCATGAAAAATTGATGATGCATGAGAGAGAAGTAAAATTCCTGGAATGATGTCCTTGAGTAGATGACAGAAAATGCGATCCTATATGTAGGTTGAGTGATTGATCTCAGAAGCAAGGCCAATTCATCCATTGCTAAAGGAAAGAAATGAGAATAAATATGGACAGATGAAAGTTGATAGATTTGGAGACAGGCAGATATGACAGTTACTTTTTAGCTGTGGTTCCTACCAAGAACAGAGTAATTGGAGTGATAGTGGTATAGGCATTGTCTGCAAAATACTATAAAAACAATAATAAACTCTTCGATCTTAGCTCTGAACAAAAGTTTACAAATATTTTCTGTAAATTGTCAGATAGTATTTTAGGCTTTGCAAGCTGTACACCATGAGCAAACATGGCTGTGTCTCTATAAAACTTTATTTATAAAAACAGGCATCAGGTCATATTAGGTTCATGGGCCAAACTTTGCTAGCTACTGTTTTAAGCAACTGCTGACAACAGGAAACGACTCTTTCCCACTGCCCTAGCTTTGGTAGTAGTTTATTGCTTTCTGATTATTGCTATTTGCTCAACGAAAAATGAAAGATTATTGCCTAAGAATGAGAAAGAGAATAAGAATAAGAAGAGAATAAGGGAAGAGAAGAGAATAAGAATAAGAATGAGAAAGAGAATAAGAATGAGAAGATATAGAAAATCTGAGGAGAGAGAAGGAAGTAGGAAGAAATCATTGAGGCTGATGAAAAATTGACTAGGAAAATATATGATGGCTTGGCAGTGCTCATGGCCCTCTTATTCTTATTAATTATACACTTAACTGTGAGGCAGTTAGCACCATTTAAGTTTTTCTCCAAACACATTTAGCTTAGTAGGTCTAGTCTTGAAGTATACTGAAACTTGAACTTAACCAGGGCTAGGACTTTTCTAAGAAAAATCAGTGAAGCAAGAGGGGTAACAAACAGTTAGGGAAGTGTGCAGAGAAATAATCCTAATGATGGATGTGAAATGAAAGAAATGAGAGAACATTGCAGAAATAATGAACTAGAGGAAAGAGTAGATTATGACATTGAAATTTTAAAGGTAGTGCCTTTCTTGGCAATGACACAGTCTTGGATTTGAACGTAGAAATGAATGCCTGTGATGGAGTAAAATAAAATTTCCTTGGAAATTAGGAGTTCAAGTCAAAGGATCTTGGGTAGAATGTCTACATGAATTTTGAAATCAATGTAAGAAAAAAAGTGAATGGAGACTTCTTAATGACAACATGAAGAGGTAGCTGGTGGTAGGAGCAAAGGAATTTCTATCCCTCCAAGCCTTTTTCTCTCTCCTCCCAATACCAGGACAGCATGTTGAATTATATTGTCAGATATAAGTGCTGGAGGTGGTTGCTAGAGGGGTTGACTTTAGGCAACTTTTGTTTATCACCATGCTCACAAAAGACCCTAAGGCAGTAGAATGCAAAATATACAAATGTAATAATATAGACAATTCAAAAATAAATAATATATATTACTATTCTTTTATATTATTAATAAAACTGACATAAAGAAAGAGGTACTAATTATATCAGAAAAGTTCAGTGTAAGTAAGAACAACACTATGTATTTTAAAGAGAAAGGATTTTTTAATACAGCAAATTAGGTGCTTTCAAATTTGTAGACAGGCTGGTAGAGCAACCTGGAAGATGATCCTCCAGGAATGAGTCACAGAATACCACATGGGGAGCTGCTAACTCTATCACAATCAAGAAGGTAGACAATTATGTGCTCTCTTTGAAATCACTAAGAACAAATACGCACCACTCCCTGTAGTTGGGGCCAAGATCTAGGGACCAAGACACCAAAACCAGGAAGGTACTTCTACTTCAAGTACTTTTCTAACACCAGTGAAGGACAAAAAGTGATTGCAGTAATAACACTGGGAAAGAGAGGGATGAACTCAAACCTCTACCATCCTACTTGTCAGCCGAAAAAATAGTCACAAGCATCAGGAGATTGATCTCTTATTTATTCCAAATATCTGGAGGCTACGTCTAATTGGCATGAAATAATTAGCACATAGAACTGTAGTTGCAAGGGAATCTGTTAAAGTTTTAAGCTTTATGAGTCTGCTGTACTGAAAGGTGAATTCAAAGTTTGTAGGAATAAACATCAAGTGCCATTTGTTCTTTTTCACATTGAACTTGTCTGATATAATTAGTACCTCTTTATGGCTGTTTTATTAATAATATATTATTATTTTTATTATTTTAAGTACACTCTGTCAGAATTTTTCCCACTCTCACTTCCTAAGAGTAGTATCAAATTGAACCAATTTGCAGTTCACTAGTTTGTTTCGGGTCTATTTTGCAGTAGCTGACCAGGCTTTCCTGTATAAAAACCGTGCTTCACTTTGTACCAACTACCTGCACACCCCGATTTGTCCCCTCAAACACGCCATCTTCAGAGTTATATTTATCAATCAGATATGTGATCAAGTCATTAAGAGCTTTAAATAGGTTTACAATGTGCCAAGATAAAGCCGGAACTTCTTAATTTGACCCCCTGAATCATCTTCTCTAGCCAGACCAGTCTGCACAATTTACCTGCAACACACATTACTTATTGCTGTCTCTATCATTATGTTTGTAATGTTATTTGCATTTGGAAAGCTGTCTCATTTCTTAGTTAGCTGACTTTTCTTCATTCTCTAAATCACCCAGTTCTGTGAGGTTTATTTTGTCACCTATGCCCAAAGTCATCTCTTCATTTTATTTGATAATTAAAAATAAATAGATGCCTAGATAAGAGAGAAAAATAGAAAAAAAAATCTCTATATTAAGGACAGAGTTGTTTTCTCCCTTTCAATACCCAGTTTGAAACCATGACTTACAGTGACTACATTTCGTAAATAATTACAATGGTTTAATCAATAAAATAGATATTTTTCCTTGATGGAGACTGACTTAATACATAGTGTTATTTAAAAATTAGAAAGAATGATTCCTCATTAAGACTGATATGCCCTTGCTACTAATTAAAACGTATCGTTGGTTGATCTCATCTTCTGATCTCCCTGTTTGAAAATTATTACTAGTATGTCTTCTTCTTCTTTTTTATTTTTTGGTGAGAATGTAAGCTTTAATGACTGCCATATAATTTACAATACGAGGAAATTATTTTAAACAATTTCCACTGCAAACTTACTTGCTTTTGTCTATTAATATTTAGTTTGCTATTTTTTTAAATATCATTTTTGTTTTTCTTTCAACTACACATACAAATAAGCACATATGCACTCACACACAAATATATTCACGGTGTACATACATAGTTACTTAAGAATATGTACTAAGTATGTGTTTATGTCCCCTAACACCAGCTGCATGATTTGTAGATCCCACTACAAAATAAAATCCTTTGTTCAAAATTACTAATAATTTCAAGGTTGCAACAGAAAAGCACTAAACAAAAATTGGGGCCTTTCTGAGAATGGAGACCTGTGTGACTATACAGGCCATAAATCCATTAAGCAGGTCCTGCTCTGCTGTTTACATTCTCTATAGGAAAACTATGTCAATCTTACTCAGTAGCCAGCCTTCTTCATTTCCTTGCAGTAGAATCAGGTCTCAAATAAGAGGATATATGGTAATAAAATACCAGTGACTTCTATTAATGTTCCCTTTATAATAAGGTACAGCTATGGTATTTTTTTTTTTAATAATTGAGACTAGCAGTAGACGGATTTTGTTTCTATTTCATGAATTTGGGCAGATCAAAATCACACAACTGTCTTTATATGTGATTCTTAAATAACGTCTCTCACCTATTAATCTCTAGACTATAATACAACCAAGTGATAGACAAAAAATACTATATATTTCTTAAAGCACAGTATTCAAACTGTACTTTTAACATATTGTACAGATTGCACTCTCATGAGAAAAAAAGAGCCTTACAGCTTTTCATAATGTGTAGAGAATAAGCTCTAATGACTTAAACATAGATTTTCTAACTAGATCTTTTGTGTATTTCTATTTGCGTCCAGAATGGCCTATCAAAGATTTTGGTCTCTGCTGATAATGGAAAAGGAGGCATTAATGAGAAATGTTACATCATAAGACTGTGATAGTATACGCTTATGACATTATAAAGTTCTGCAGAAGTCATTTCAATATGAGAAATTACTAATATGGTGTTTTATAATTTAAAAAAAATTACCAGCAATCTGGATTCTCCTCAAACCACTTCTACATTAGATTTTGTGTGTGTTTGTTGTGAGAGATGAGAGTGAGGGGCCAAAGCAGAAAAGTAAGTAGTAACTCAGTCTGTCTTATACCCTGGGCCTCTCAGTGGCAGAAATGTGCATCACCTGGAAGACATTTTTCTTCCTATCTCTTATGTAGAATTATTTCTGTTGATTTCTCTCAAGCTTACTAATTCTGTTCCTCTTTATTTGCTTAGAGACTACTCTTCAACAGCTTTCTTCTATTTGACAATATACTGAACATTTTTCAGTGTTTTCTTTAATTTTAATTCATATTCATTCCTTAACCCACTACAACTTAGGATCAACTTTTTGTGTTATCTATCTATCTATCTATCTATCTGTCTATCTATCTTGCCTAAATTGCCAAATAACTTTTTGATGGGGTGGGCTTTTAAATTATTATTGTGGTAAGAACAGATAACATGAAATGTATCTTGTCAACAAAAATTTTAATTGTACATGCTATGTTCTGAATGTTTGTGTCTATCCCTCAAATTTTAAATCCTAACCTCTAATGTGGTAGTATTGGGAGGTGAGGCCTTTGGGAGGTGACCCTCATGAATGGGACCACTGCCCTCAGAAAAGACACCTGAGGGAGCTCATTCACCTTTTCTACCTTGTGAAGACATGCCAAGAAGGCACTTTCTATAATTAAGCAAAAAGTGGGTCTTTACCAGACACTGAATCCACCTTAATTTTGGACTTTCCCACCTCCAGAACTGTAAGAGAGAAATTTCTGTTATTTTTAAGCTACCCTGTTTACAATATGTTTTATAGCAGCCTGAAATAACTAAGACAGAATAATAAAAACACAACCATTCCTGTATACCAATAATAGACAAGCAGAGGGCCAAATCATGAATGAATTCCCATTCACAATTGCTATAAAGAGAATAAAATACCTAGAAATACTACTTACAAGGGACCTGAAGGTCCTTTTCAAGGAGAAATACAAACCACTGCTCAAGAAAATAAGAGAAAACACAAGCAAATGGAAAGCATTCCATGCTCATGGATAGAAAGAATCAATATTGTGAAAATGGCCATACTGCCCAAAGTAATTTATATATTCAATGTGGTTCCCATCAAGCTACCATTGACTTTCTTCAGGGAACTAGAAAAAACTACTTTGAATTTCATATGGAACCAAATAAGAGCCCACATTGCTGAGACAATCCGATGCAAAAAGAACAAAGCTGGAGGCATCAGGCTACCTGACTTCAAACTATACTACAAAACTACAGTAACCAAAACAGCATGGTACTGGTACCAAAACAGAAATATAGACCAATGGAACAGAATACAGCCCTCAGAAATAACACCACACATCTACAACCATCTGATTTTTGACAAACCTGACAAAAACAAGCAATGGGGAAGAGAGTCCCTATTTAATAAATGGTGCTAGGAAAACTGGCTAGCCATATCCAGAATACAAAACTGGATCCCTTCCTTAGACCTTATTCAAAAATTAACTCAAGATGTATCAAAAAGTTAAAACCTAAAATCATAAAAATGCCAGGAAAAAACCTAGGAAATACCATTTAGGACAGAGGCATGGGCAAAGACTTCATGATTAAAAGACCAAAAGCAATCGCAACAAAAGCCAAAATTTGCAAATGGGATCTAATTATGCTAAAGAGCTTCTACATAGAAAAAGAAACTATCATCAGAGTGAGCAGGCAACCTACAGAATAGGAGAAAATTTTTGCAATCCACCCACCTGACAAAAGGCTAATATCTAGAATCTACAAGAAATGAGACAAATTTACAAGAAAAAAGCAAATAGCCCCATGCAAAAAAAGGTGAGGGATATGAACGGATAATTCTCAAAAGAAGATATTTATGTGGTCAACAAACATATAAGAAAAAGCTCATCATCATTGTCATTAGAGAAATGCTAATCAAAACCACAGTGAAATACAATCTCACACCAGTTAAAACGGCAATCATTAAAAAGTCAGGAAACAGCAGATGCTGGTGAGGATGTAGAGGAATAGAAATACTTCTGCACTGTTGTTGGGAGTGTAAATTAGTTCAACCATTGTGGAAGACAGTTTGGTGATTCCTCAATGATCTAGAACTAGAAATACTATTTGACCCAGCAGTCCCATTACTGGGTATATACCCAAAAGATTATAAGTTATTCTACTATAGAGACACACGCATGCACATATTTATTGTAGCACTGTTTACAGTAGCAAAGACTTGAAACCAACCCAAATGCCTATCAATCATAGACTAGATAAAGAAAGTGTAACACATATACATCATGGAATACTCTGCAGCCATAAAAAAGAATGAGTTCATGGTTTTTATGCAGGGACATGGATGAAGCTGGAAACCATCATTCTCGGCAAACTAACAAAGGAACAGAAAACCAAACACCACATGTTCTCACTCATAAGTGGGAGTTGAACAGTGAGAACACATGGACACAGGGATGGAAACATCACACACTTGGGCCTGTCAGGGGGTAGGCATCCAGGGGAGGGAGAACATTAGAACAAATACCTAATGCATGTAGGTCCTAAAATCTAGATGACTGGTTGATAGGTGCAGCAAACCACCATGGCACATGTATACCTATGTGACAAACCTTCACGTTCTACACATGTATCCCAGAACTTAAAGTAAAAAAAAATTTTTTTTTAAATTTAACTGCAAGTCACAATGTTGTACAGCAGATCTCTAAAACTTATTCATTTTGTATAATTAATACTTAATACCCAGTGAATAGCAACTCTCCATTTGCCCCTGCCTGCAACCCCTGGCATCCATCATTCAACTTTCTGCTTCTTTGAGTTTCACTAATTTAGATACCTCATATAGGTGGAATTATGCAACATTTATTCTTCTGTGCCTGGCTTATTCAACTTAGCCTAGTGTCTTCTAGGTTCATCTTTGTTACCACATATGACAGGATATTTTTTTCCTTTTTTGTGGCTGAATAACATTTCGTATTATGTGTATACCACTATCTTTTTATCCATTTATCTGTTGAAGAGCATTTGTTATTCCTATTGTGAATAATGATGCAATTTAACCAGAAACCTGGGTCCTCCTCAATCAGTTCTACATCAGCTTTTGTGTGTGATTTTGTGGGAAGTGAGTATGAAGGAGATGGAAAAGTAAGTGATCTTATATATCTTAGCTGCAAGAATGTATACTACATAAAAGACTTTGTTTATTCTTCTTTAAGGAAAAGTTATTCTTTTTTGAGAGAGTTCATACATATCTTCAAGGTTGTGATTTTAATTCTTTTGGATAAAAACCCAGAAGCAGTGTTGCTAAACCATATGGTAATTTTTTGAGAGATCTTTATATTGTTTTCCATGGTGGCTTCACCATTTACATTTCTATCAACAATGTACAAGGGTTTCAATTTCTTCGCTTCCTGATAACTCTTGTTATCTATTGTGGGGACTGTGGGGTTCTTTGTTTTATTTTGTTTTTATAATTACTATAATTGTGAGAGTATTTCATTGTGATTTTGGTTTTTATTTGCCAGATGATTAGCGATGCTGAGTATCTTTTCATATACCCATTGGTGACTAGTATGTCTTCTTTGGAGAAATGTCTATTTAAGTCTCTTACCATTTGCTCTTTAAAAAAAATTGCTGTTGAGTTGTGGGAGTTTCTTATATATTTGGATATTTACTCATATCAGACATACAGTTTGCAAATATTTTCTACCATTTTATAGGTTGCCTTTTCCTCTTGATTGTTCCCACTGCATAGCAGAAGCTTTCCAGTTTGTTGCAATACCACTTGTCTATTTTTGCATTTGTTGCTTGTTAAAACAGTATGGTAATAGCATGAAGATGGATAATAGACTCACGTAACAAAATAGACACCAGAGAAATAAATCCATATTTATATGGTGAACTGATCTTCAACAAGGTGCCAAGAATACATAATGGAAAAACAATAGTTTCTTCAATAAACGGTGATTGGAAAAATACTTATCTACATTAAAAATAATGAAGTTGGACTCATCTTGCATCATACACACACATACACACACACACACACACACACACACACACACACACAATTTAAAATGGATGCAAGACTTAACTGTAAGACCTGACATTGTAAAACTCTGAGAAGAAAACAGGGAGAAACCTCCATAACATTGCTCTTGACAATGGTTTCTTACATATGACACAAGTTTTTTTAAAAAAAAAACATCTCAGCTGAGATCCTTTAGATAGAGAAAGCTTCATAACATTGCTCTTGACAATGGTTTCTTACATATGACACCATTAAAAAAAAAAATCTCAGCTGAGATGTAGATAGCTAAGTCCCTATGGATTTTACAATATTAATAATTTCCTACTAGACACATGCTCTGCCTTTGGTTTGTGACACATCCTGATTTTCTGCCTTTCTAGACTCTCTATGGACCTCCTTTGCTGACTACTCACCTTCTTTCTTTCCTGTTAGAGAAATTCATTACAGCTCTGTCCTTTTATCCTCTGAACTCTTGCTTGGAAAAGCTATATATTATAATGCCTTTAACTGCTACCTCATACATCCATGTCATAAAATAATGGAGGAAAACATTTCCTTTCTAACTATTCTAAATCTACTTACCTAGCTTCATAGTCTGTGATTCTCCCCTCCACACTTCTTATGGCCAAACATGCAGAAATACTCAACATTTTTAAACCTGTTGCACTTACTTTTGGTGAGTTAAATTTAACAACTAGATTGGAATGACCACTGTGTGTGAAGAAGTATTTATCACACTCCCTACTCTGCAAGGACATTCCATCTAGATCTTCTGTTATGTGTTGTTCACCATGTCTGTCAAGTACTTCACCAAACTTTTCTTTCTTTGGTAACCCCTACTTTCCTAACCAGTTTAAGCATCACCTGCTCTATTGATCTCAACCTGACTTCTTTTGGGAAAGTATACGAACTATTCTTTTTTGAAATTTAACAGAGTGCATACCTTCAACAAAATCACTTTTAAAATGTTTTAATTGTTTTTGTTTAGATGTATATCATCCTCACTAGACATCTTGAAAAATTATATTTAACTCACCTTAGAACCTTCAGTGTTTCAGCTACAAAAAAGAATGAGTAAAGTCAATATAAATAATGAGGAGTAATTTCTGGCATTTATCATTTAAGTGAAAAAAGCAATGCAAAAACATCAAAGCTTTATATCACGAATAAGAAATTTTTAAAATTATTACTAGCTCTTCATCGAAACATGGCCAAGAGGTCATAAGGAAAACTATTTATTAAAAATGGAAATAAAATATGTAGAGATAGACTTGGCAGTGTATATTGAAGGACATAAATATTTTTAAATGTCTTTCATTTTTTGTATCAGAATGATGTACCATGAACACGTTGTACCAAAAATCTCCGAGACTAGAATTTTTAAGAATTCAAAATATTTGTATACAGATATTTTGGAAATATCCAACCTATATTCTCTGTTACCAATAAAAATTTCTTCCAAGGAATGCTTTGTGGCCATTGATATCAGTATTAGCAAGAATGTTGAATAAGATTTGGATTGCATTTCCTCTAATTATGCTCCTGTGGTATCTCATTTATCTATAATATGTAATTATGTAAGAGTTTAATGTTAATATGCATGATATTCAGATTACTGGAGAGCTTATAAATGTAGCACATGATACAAAACTTATTTTAAAATTGAATGATTAACATTTAATATTCAGATACCTAAAACAAATGTATATTTATAGTATGTGAGAAAAAACACTATGCAATATTATCTATACAATGCTATACGATGCATACAATATTGTTCATGGACTGAGGTTTCCTCATTTTTTTTTTATAATTATAAAGGTGATGTAACTTTATTTGTGCACATTGGATCTTAGAGCTAGAACACAATAACCACTTTCATCCTACCTGTCCTATATGTGAGAAATTTCTATTCAAAGAAGTTAAAAGACTTTTCCTGGAGGTCTCATAAGTTTTAGTGTAGTTAGTTTAGAAATGTTAAGCTGAATTTCTTCTCATTATGTCTTCCTGCATGATCAATGAATTTTACAGGATGCATGAATTAAAGAAGTACAAGTAAAAATGATTTGTGAAAATAATGGCAAACTGAAGAATGCAATGTGCTCTAGGTTTATGGTATTAATAAGGAGGTCAGAAACTATTCATCCGTGACTGTAATGGGATGAAGAAAAAGCAGATTTGAAGTCAAATGCTGTTCTTATGGAGGAATAGGAAATTGCAGAAAATTATATATGAAAGATCAAGAAAACACAGAGAGATTTTCTAGTGTTAAGGAGAGAATTAGAACCAATGATCGATTTAAATAAATATAGAATTTCAAAGAGTGGGCTTTCTATTTCAAATTGTATTATTTATTAACATTCATGGTTAAAAATACTTTCTTATGTTAACCTTTCACGCTTACATGAGTGTTTTTATCATATAATCATTTTTAATTTACTTGGATATATTTAGCTAATTTTTATAATCTTATTTCCTGAACCATTGCAAGCTTTCAGTATAGAATTATTTCCAGATGGCTATTCAATTACTATATATTCATTAAGTAAATTAGGAAATGATAAGAAGTCTTGATACTTCAAGATGAATGGCACTGGAAAAACACATTTAAATTAAATCTGCTTAAGACTGTCTAAAATTCTGCAATAATTGGTGAATGAAAATAACTACACAAGTTCTTTATCTTAAAAATAAAATTTATTGAAATAAATTTATTGCTTTTTATTTTGGATAAAATTTAAGTTTTAGTTGCAATGGTACAATTGTTCTTAAAATACACAAAGAATGAGTTAAGGCCAATTTGTCCTATTGGGCATTTTTTATGACAAATTTCATTAAATGCATTACAACATCTTTCCTCTCACATTTTATTTGCATAGCAAGATTATATTGAGAGTCATTTTTCTGAAAAATATTTAATGTTTCCCCTTTTCCCAAGGGTCTCTCAAATTTTTGAGATATAATAATTTCTCTCCTGAAGTGCCTAGCATGACCTCATTCTTTTGAAAGATTTACAAAATTGCATTTACAAAATATCGTGCACTAAATTGGCTCATGTGTATTGGGCTTTTTGCATAATAATTATATGAGTAGGCAGTTCGTTAGTGAATAATTCCATATCTGATTTTGTTTTGTTATGTGAAGATTGCTATTGAACACTTATATACCAAGGACCTCCCCGAATAATTCGGTAAAACAGCTGCATTTTTGACATTCCACCATATTGAAAGGATTATTTAATCAAACTTCAACTATGTAAAATAAATTGTTAGGCATTTTAAATATTAGTTGATTTTCTACTTCAAAAAGCCCTCAGAATGTCATATAAGCATATTTATGGATCCCTGGAATATTTCTTCCCCCAACCCCTTCATTTACATCTGCATCAATGACACCATAATCTATAAACCAAGGTCAGGTCTTATCACTGTGTGCTTACATGTTCATTACTGATCAAGACTATTTCTCACCTAGCTATCAATCAAATTATCATCACAATGTAATCATAGTTCTAAGAATAAATGAGTTTAGACAATGATTTACATTAATATATAATCTACTTCAGACACAAAGTATTTTAATTTGCAATCATAGCAATGTAAGCTAGAGTAATGGATTCATAAATTCATCACTTGGAAAGGTCAAAAGGGGTTTTTCTTCATTGTTACCACATTTCTGAATTGCATAAATTAGATGTGTAGGTAAAGCTTCCTTTAGAATTGTAGGCATTAGTCCTAAGAAATCAGGGTCAGCTGTTAATGTTCTTCAAATTTGTTTTTAGCACATTCACATCACAACCGTTGTTCCTTTTTATCATTGTTAAGGTGACAATATGACTTATTGTTCAAACTAGGACACTTCTGAGAATGATAAGGGACACCATTAATGACTACAATCACACAATGAGTATAAGCTGGAACTGTTCAGGGCAAACCAGGACTTATGGCAATCAGTCATAGTACTTTTTCTTTAAAACTTGCTTTCCAACAAACTCTATCCTCTACCTTCCAGGAATATTTGCCTTTAGCTACTAATCACTTTAAAATGTCAAATACCTGTAAGTAATCCAAATAGTACGTCTATGAAAGTTTTAGCAATTTTAATTAAAGTTTAAAATCTTAAAGAAATGAAACTCTAGTTTGGATCATTCCAAAATCAGCCAGAGATAGTGTTGAAATGGTGCTAATTAAATGCTTGCTACTCCAGCTGTTGCTAAATTTAGTATCCTGACAAGGTCTCAAAAGTGTAAGTTTCTGGAGAAAATATAATGTGTTATATACATTGTTTTCTTTTATCTATATTTGCCCACTCTTTACCTTCAAGTAAATGGTGCTAAGTACAGAAGGCCATCTGATGGCCTATCCAATTAGTTACATCTATCTTATCTCAAATTTTATGTCTGTCTCAGATTTCTTTCTCTCTTTTCTAAAAGTAAGCTTTTAGAAAAGCTTACTTTTAGAAAAGTAAGCTCAACTTTAGAAAAGAAAAGCCTCAACTTTTCTAAAAGTAAGCACAAGATATAAGTATTAACAATATTAAAATACTTTACAAACATTTTAAAGAGAAAACCAACAAAATAGCAAAACAGTACAATTTTACAAAGCTGGCTCAGCTTTCTGTGAATCTATTATATTAAAATGTTCTGATTTCTGTCAGGGGAATAGATGCTGGCATAGATCCAGGGATTTCCTCCCATTGTTCCCTAAGAACTATATATTAATTGATTGATTCATTCATTTGTTCCTTTATTCATCAGGATTTATTACAGTCTAGTACTACAACAGAAATACACAATGAAAGGAGACATGGTTTCTATCTCACAGCTCAGCAGGAAAGATAAATACACAAACACAGAATTACAGTATGATAGATTTAACCAAAACTCTAGAGAACAGTGAAGAGAACACCAAAGAACACCAAAAAGGACTTAGTCATCTGGGAAAGCTTCAAAGAGTTCACAGATCAGGTGAATGCTGAAGCATGAGTGAGCATTTGCCAAGCAGTGAAATGGAGAAATACTACTGCAGACTAAGAGAGTTCACATTAAAGCATGAAAGTACAGAAGAGAATGTTATATTCTGAAGATTGTGAGCAGCTGCATGTGACCAGAACAGGAACCCTTCGTGTGCTGAGAAAGCCTGTCAAGGCAGGAGGTCAGAGCATAAGTAAACCTAGATGACATGGGAAGGAGTTTTTAACTGAGTTACCAGGAACCAACAAAGATATTTTTGAAGAACAGTCATAATGAGATTTCAAAGCAGAAAGCTAACTCTATTACCAGCGTGGAAAGCATTTGCAGAAACACATGGGGGGAAAATTGAGGACCTACTGAAAGTCTATCAATGACAAGGAAGTTGGCATTTAATTGAAAAGGAACAATGGAGCTATTTATTTATTCATTCTATATATGTTGTATACTTAGATGCCAAATATTATGCTACCTGGTGAGCATCCAAACATGAATTAGGCTCCTAATGTATAATTTAAACAGAAGAGGACTTGGATACAGCTTTCTCTGTAAAACTGAAAATTGAAATATGATTTCTGTTTCTACCTAACATGATTCTTGAGAATATTAAAAATTTTAGATTTTGTTGATGATGACCTATAATGAGGATTTAGATTGGACTCATCCGTCTTGGCCCACAAATAATTCCCATCCAAATATAAAAGATGAATTGATAAATCAAAAACAGTAAAAAAGTATTATGTTGTTCTGGGCAGATCTCTTCATAAAGTAAGATTCTCACAGTGATCAATATGAGAATTACTTTGCCTGAAACATTCATATTTCTAAAATAATATTGACTGGAAAGACCCAGACCTCCCTTTTAAAGGGACAACTGATCTCAAGTTTTGAGTACTTTTTAACAAGCTGCACGGTTCAGCAAGTATTGTTTTATTTTTTCTCTCTTTCACCTGGACTATAAATGTCTATAAATAAATGAGGAAGAATTGTGTCTTTATCTTTTTGTATTTCCAGTCTACAACGCAATGCTGGAAAAAAATTATAAGTTTGTCAAATAAAACTAAGATAACTGGGTATCTGAGAAATGAATACAGAATACTTTAAATTAACACTTATGTGGCAACCTCTGATCCAAAATCTTTTTTAACATTAATAAGATCAGGAACTCCCACTGGGATCTGATACACTCAAGTTGTTTATTTACAGGGTTGTTTTGAAGTATGAAGTGGCAAACTTATACCTAATTTTCTGCTCTGCTCACATTGTGCTATACTGACTTTGCAGAGTTTTAGATGTTTGTATGTTTTGATTCTTAATAGTCATTAAATAACCAACTTGAGCCCATACTTAGCTATGTATAGAACAAACCAGATTGGTAGAGTAATTGAGATCTTTTAATATACACATTTTTATTATTTCATTTAAGAATTTTTCTCAGAGTTGGACACTTTTGCCCTGATATCCAAACAATCCTCTGGATATTGTCTTTTAAATTAATGTTTAAACTCATGTTCTCTGCTACAACCAAAGGGAATTTCGAAGCAAGGGACAGAGAGAGATAGTCCAATGAGCTCTTCCTGCTATTTGTTTCCATTGTTATAAACGGGGGGACCTTTCACTGTGCAGCCTTTTGCTTGAGAAGCTGTAAAAAGTACAGAGGAATGAGTATGATAGAAAGAAGTACTGTCTTAAAGATGCTTTTTCTCTTATGAATTGCCATTGCAAATATAACTGTATATTTAGAAATCTCATATTACTTGACACCTATTATATAGCATTTATCAAATGTAACTTATTCTTTATACCTGGTACAGTATCTCACAAACAAATTGTACAAATCAGTTGCTCAACAAATAGCTGGTAAATGAATTATTTTCTGCTACCCATGTTTTAAATTAACTACTTCCTCTGGAAAAAAACAATATTCAAGATAACATTGCTTTACTGAGGAAAATATGCTCCAATTTCCAAAACAGCCTAGAAAACTTCAGTATCACTCAAACTATGATTTGAAATTGCTCTTAAAGTGTTAGGCATTTACAGTTAATAATTTAAACATGAAATATTTACAGAAAAAACATGAAATGAGTGAAATTTTAGGTCATGCATTATTATAGTTTAAATAATAATTCCTAAAATTGTATTGAGCATTTCTTATCTGTTAAACACCCTTCTTATTTTCAATATTTCCTCACAAATATCTTTACAAATTCAGCCCTGATTAGAACCAATGTTATGTCATTTCTTTGAGACAAGCCTCATGAAAAATTGATGTCTAAATATTAATCTTAATTCTCCTGCAGAAATTTTTCTTTGTGATTTTTAAGAAATATGACAGCTCTCCCAACAATTAAAATTTTTTCATAACCTTCTGAATTGACTTTTTGCCAATTTACTAGTATATAACAATGACCTTAAATCATACTCATTCCATTGTTTTACTTTACTTCATCTATTAAAAAAGGAGAGATTTAACATCTACCTGTCTCCCTCTTTTCTCTCTCTCCCTTTCTCTCCCTGCTTTTTCTTTCTTTTTTTCTCCCTCCTCTTCTTTCTCTTTCAAAACTGTTAGCACGCATGTATATATTTTTTAACAGTAAATTATAATGTTAATTCATTTAATCCTCCTTGACATTCTCAAATGGCCAACTTCTTCTTTTGTTTAATGTTTCCTTTTAAGGTCTAGCTTTTATTTCATTTGTCTTACTCTTCAATACAATGTATTTCTAACTCCTTCTAGGGGTTCGGTAATTTGGCAGTCTTCCATCTAGCTTCCCTAGGCAATATCAAAAGAAAACCTTTGGAGAAGTAATAATGAATAAATGCCCAGACTGCATACATTTTCTCATGTCCATAGCACTCTGGAGAAATTAGTTACACCTCACAGCACCTATCTGAGGTATTATTATTATGTGCATTTTACATATGCAAACCTTCAACACAGACATTATGTTTTGCCCAAAGTCAAAAAAGAGTTTTATTTTTATACTGAGATTAACATTTAATTATTATTGTTTTAAAGTCAATTCTGTTCCTTTGCTATATCTCTCCCACTGGTCTTCTCCTTTTCTCTTTCTTACTAGAACTAACATAATTGCATATCATATGACTAAAAGATCCTTTCAAAATATAATGTTTATTAGAAGTTGTAAATGCATTACTCTTATAGTTTTGTTACATCAATATCTGTTACTATGCAACTTACAAATTACTTACCTTTATGTTTATGTCTGTAGATTTTCTTATCAAAGTTGCTTAACCCATTTTTGCATAATTAAGCTTTATTCTTATTTTTAATTATGCAGTCTATGTTTATATTGTGTTTCCTAATTAGCAGTTTCATTGATATTACATAAACGGTGCTTTCTTCATTAAAGATTTACTTCATGTTCATTAAAAAAATAACTAACAAGCACTTATGTGAAAAAGTGGTATATTCAAATTCTAATTTATTTAGCCAAAACAAAAATCCAAACAACTTTTAAGTAATAAAATAAAGTATGTGTCAGTTTGATGCTTAATTCATTTAGAGTGGTGATTATGTCTATTTTTCATTTTACAATTTTGTTGAATAAGGGAGAAGCCAGTCATGATTCTTAGAGGAGGAGCTATTATTATTTTATTAGAGCATAATATTGTTTGCTATGGCTACTTTCCAAATATTTCAAAATAGGGAGGTGGACTCTTTGAAACTAGTTGGTGAAAATAAAAAGGTCTAACATATTCATAAATGAAAGTGGTTAACATAAAAATTGTTGAGTATTTCAGAAATACACTTTAAAAGACATATTTCCCTTTGATCAAGTTAAGTGGAAATAAAATGTATTTACTTTTAATATTACATTTACTCTGTTGTAACATATAAACTTAGTGGTTATGATTAACCACATATTAGGTTACACTGTTGACTTTTAACATTTCTTTTGACTGCCAAATTTTATACAATTAATCTTTACTGTCTTAAGTGAAGATTGAATTAAAATAGTTGGTTGGAATAATTACTCTTTGACATTAGGACTTCTATAATAAGTCTATTGGGACAATATCTATTCTTTTATTATTATTATACTTTAAATTCTGGGGTACAGGTGCAGAATGTGCAGTTTTGTTACATAGGTGTACTCATGCCATGGTGGTTGACTGCATCCATTACTCCATCATCTGCATTAGGTATTCTCCTATGCTATCTCTCCCCTAGGCCCCACCCCTCAAAAGGCCCTGGTGTGTGATGTTCCCCTCCCTGTGTCCATGTGTTCTCATTGTTCAGCTCCCACTTATGAGTCACAACATGTTGTATTTGGTTTTCTGTTCCTGTGTTTGCTGAGAATGATGGTTTCCAGCTTCATCCATGTTCTTGCAAAGGTCAAGAAGTCATCCTTTTATATGGTTGCATAGTATTTCATGGTGTATATGTGCCACATTTTCTTTATCCATTCTATCATTGATGAGCATTTGGGTTGCTTCCAAGTTTTTGCTATTGTGAACAGTGCTACAATAAAAATACATGTGCATGTGTTTTTATAGTAGAATGATTTATAATCCTTTGGATATATATCTGGTAATGGGATTGCTGGGTCAAATAGTATTTCTATTTCTAGATCCTTGAGGAATTGCCACACTGTCTTCCACAATGCTTGAACTAATTTACACTCCCACCAACAATGTAAAAGCATTCCTATTTCTCCACATCCTCTCCAGCATCTGTTGTCTCCTGACTTCTTAACGATTGCTATTCTCACTGGTGTGAGATGGTATTTCATTGAAGTTTTGATTTGCATTTCTCTAATGACCAGTGATGATGAGCTTTTTTTCATATGTTTGTTGGCTGCATAAATGTCTTCTTTTGAGAAGTGTTTATTCATATCCTTTGTTCACTTTTTGATGTGGTTGTTTGCTTTTATCTTGTAAATTTGTTTAAGTTCTTTGTAGATTCTGGATATTAGCCCTTTGTCAGGTGTGTAGATTGCAAAAATTTTCTCCCATTCTGTAGGTTGCCTGTTCACTCTGATGATAGTTTATTTTGCTGTGCAGAAGCTCTTTAGTTTAATTAGATCCCATTTATAAATTTTGGCTTTTATTGCTACTGCTTTTCGAATTTTAGTCATGAAGTCTTTGCCCATACTACGTCCTGAATGGTATTTCCTAGGTTTTCTTTTAGGGTTTTGATGGTTTTAAGTCTTATGTTTAAATCTCTAATGCATCTTGAGTTAATTTTTATATAAGGTGTAAGGAAGGGGTCCAGTTTCAGCTTTCTGCATATGGCTAGCCAGTTTCCCAACACCATTTATGAAATAGGGAATCCTTTCTTCATTGATAGTTTTTGGCAGGTTTCTCAAAGATCAGATAGTTGTAGGTGTGTGGCATTACTTCTGAGGCCTCTGCTCTGTTCCATTGGTCTATATATCTGTTTTGGTACCGGTACCATGTTGTTTTGATTACTGTATCCTTGTAGTATAATTTGAGGTCAGGTAGTGTGATGTGTCCAGCTTTTTTTTTTTTTTTTTGGTAGAATTGTCTTGGCTATGCAGGCTCTGTTTTGGTTTCATATGAAATTTAAGGTGGATTTTTCCAATTCTTTGAATAAAGTCTTGAGACAGAGTCTCGCTCTGTCAACCAGGCCGGAGTGCAGTGGTGTGATCCTGGCTCACTGCAACCTCTGCCGCCCAAGTAGCTGGGATTACAGACACATAGCCCCATGCCCAACTAATTTTTTGTATTTTTAGTAGAGATGAGGTTTTGTCATGTTGGCCAGGCTGGTGACAAACTCCTGACCTCAAGTGATCCTCTCGCCTTGGCCTCCTAAATTTCTGAGATTATAGGCATGAGCCATCCCACCAGGCCACAATATCTATTCTTAATTTGTGTCTTCACAAATTAATATAATTAAACAATTATGGAATGAAAAGGAAATAAAACCACTGTCAGTTAGTGAATACTAACCCATTTTAACGAATAAGCATTCCCACTCTCTTTCCATCTTAGTTAAGAGGAACAACTTAACTGGTTGTGTGGCTGTCTCTGCATTAAGTTAATTTAAGATTATAGAAGTTTACTTCCTTAGTCTCTTGAAAGCAAGAGAATAATCATGAATCCTCTCTTGTCTCTATTGCAGTGGTGTGGTCTCAAGAGTATAGCTGAGTATCAATGCAACCAGAAAATACAAATACATTAACAGTATTTACATTGTTTCTAATGTTGTCATCACTACACACACACACACACACACACACACACACACACACACTCTCTCTATCTCTCTCTCTTTCTATCTCTCTCTCTCTCACACACACACAATGCCTTTTAAATTAATCAGTATGACTAGACCTTTCATGCGCTGGCCCTCAGTCAGAATTATGATGTTGCTGGCATAGACAAGGAAACATTACAAATACATTTTTGACTGTCTTGAAAATCCTATTAATCATTTTATAGAACTGACTCCTGCTGTTGATATATACCTTTCAAAATTGACAATTTTCTTTTTAATAATATATCTTGTAGATTTACTTTATATTATATAGCTGCCTTTAATCCCGACAACTGAATTCAGTGAACAAAGAGTCATTAAGCATATTACTACAAATTGTTCACAGAAGAAGCAAAAAGTGTACATTTTTCTGAAACAAAAATTTCCAGTGAAATCATTTATCAAGCTCTGAAATGCACTGTGACAAATGCAATAGGGAGTGGCATTTGATATTACCTTACATGACTATAAACTAAAAGCAGGTCAGGGATGCATATTTAGAGGAGTTACAAAAGAAGATTGTAATCAGTAAAAAAATACAAAAATGTAATTCAACCAGAAGTTTTAAAGGTTAATATATCTAAAATCCAATTTCATAAATTGGATTTTAGACTTACAAGTTTTAACTTACAAGTTGGGTAACAGCTTGTAAGTCTTTGATGGTTTATTGATAGAAGGAAAGCCCATGCTAATGGAAGAAAAAGCATCAGTTGTAGGAAACCAAGGTTTTTATTCACATAATACACCAATACAGATGCAGAATTTAGTGTATTGTACAGAATCTCTATGCTATTTGGTGTCATTAATATGATATGACTTTTCTCAGTGGTTGATTTTTTTTAATTGACTTATCTGTGGACGTAGTCATGGTAGAAATTCGGTATCTAAGGAGAATTTGATCCACTTATTTTCCTTTTAGAATAGATCAATCCTCTTAAAATGAAATGATAGGCAACAATGATGTGGTAGTCTTAGAGAATAGTTTTAGATATCTAATATATGTACTTTATATGTCACAAAATAATAATAATGCTACTCCAACTAGATTAATTCAAACAAAGCACTTTTTAAGATTCTCTGAACAGCTTAATAATTAAAGGGTCAGATAAACCTTAATTTGCTGTTTAAATTACAGACCGGGAGTTGTTTGTTTTCTTCATTCTTTGTGTTTATTTCTTTAGCATCATGACACTCCATCCTTAGGTATGTTCTCCCATGTGGTTTCCAGGGATATAGTTGTCCAGATTTATTTCCAACTGGAAATAGTACACCCACTTCTTTTATAGCCCAAGTGCAAGCCCCAAATTGACCTAATTTGCTTGACTCGTGTTTTGTGTCCATCACAGAATCATTGCATGACAATGAAAACAAAAAGTACGATTGATGTAGCCTCTTAAGCAGGTCCACGGTCAGGTTGAAGGGGGATTGGTGGTGCAGTCACCTTTGCCTGAATGCAACAAGCAAGTTGAGACAAAGTGTTTTTCCCATATCAACATCAGGGTATGGTTGCATGAAAAAGAGAGAATAAATGCTAGAAATATTTTTTAAGCCCAAAAAAAAAAGTAAATTTTCCAAACTTAACATTGTCAAACTACTGCAAGCTATCTAACTAAATACATGCTGCAAACATAGATGAAGATAGTGTATATGAAAACTCTAATATATATATTCTTCACCTACTCACTTCCAACCATTTTCCACCATGCTAGCTTTACCGTATATGAAATAATGAATATCTTTATCATCATCAGTAATTCTGTTTTCTTTGACATTTCTACTAGAAACCACTCAGTCAGATGACCATCTTTCCTTACAGCTTTCTTATGGTAGTGTTTCACAAGATATATGCTCAATTTATTTTTAAAAATATATTTATCATCCTTCCCTTCTGTTTTAAGTCTAGATCCTTGTTTAGTCTTTCATTGTAATGAATCTCTTATACAAACAAAAACAAAATGGAAAATGGCTTTCTTTACTTTTTCACTGTTTCTAGAAATATTCCAACTGTGATTGAAAGCAGGTATCCTCTTTTCCACCAAATAATTTTACTTCAGATTTATAACTACAAAGCTCAAATGCTAATTTAACACTTCAATAGTACATTTGTTTCTGAGTACACTAGTTTCTTACTACACTAGTTTCTTAGTATTTACCACAAACTTGTTGGCTGGAAACAAAATAAATTTATTCTCTCAGAGTTCTGGAAGCAAAAAGTTTGAAATCTGACAGGACTGCTCTCCCTCTGGAGGCTATGTAAAGGAAATAATCGTTTCCTTGCCTCGTCCAGTTTGTAGTAGCTGCCCAAGCATTTCTGTCTAGTAGCTACATCACTCCACTCTCTATTCCAATTATCTTCTCTTCTGCATGTCCATATAAGAGAGAGGAAAAAAATAATCTCTTTTTTCCTCTCTCTTACATGGACACATGATGTCATTTAGGGCTCATACAGATAATCCAGGATTAGCTTCATTTATCAAAATCATTAATTACATCTTCAATGATGGTTTTTCCAAAAAGTAAAACATTTGCAAGTTCTAGGGATTGGCATCGACATCTTTTGTGGGGCACAGCAAAAATCCTTTGTTTTCATTTTTTAGCACTATTATTTTATGCTTTCTTCTACATCTTCAAATTGCTTATACTCCATCTTCCTTAGCCGCTCAAAATCAGCTGATAATTGTGTTTCACAATATATTAGGAAAATAGCAACAATCAGTCAAGAATATCTCAGTTTTTACCAGTAATACTACACACGCGATAGTATCACTACTCTTCTTATTGTTCATCCTTCCTATTAAATGGAAGATTGGCCCCTCCCCCCTCACTCCTGCTCTATGAACAGTCCTGTTCTTTTGCCCTGGATCTCATGCCTTTTCACCTTCTCATTCCTGCACTCTCATTCACCTTTGGTGAGAGTATGCTTTAACAAAATCATTTGGGGATGTACTTTTGCAATATATCAAAACAAATTTAAAAAGTATATAACTTTTGACTCACAATTTTACTTCTAAAAACCTGTTCCACAGAAATATTCAGCTTAACAAAAAAAAATATAAGCCAGTTTTTGAAGCATTATTTATAGCACATGATATATATATATACACACACACATATGTTTGTGTGTGTGTGTATATGTATATGCAACTCTTAAATGCCCTCAGTTTGCTGATGTCTAATATATAATGGAATTTTAAAAATTGTTTTATTTTAAAAAATAGCAATTGTTTGTACATATAGATATTGTATGGTGTCCATAATTGCTGACATAATCAAACAAGTAGCAGAAGCAGAACTTTACTTATTTTTTAAATAGGAGAAATGGCATGCAAATTTATTAATGTGCACATGGAAAGAACCACGGAATGATTAGATTACTCCACTTTACTCAATGGGGTTGAGAAGCTCATATACCTTCTTGAAGTTACAGAAAGAATGGGAGCTTGTATCGTGGCAAAATATGTTATGGGAGGAGGAAAAGAGGCTTAGCTAGCAAAGGTGGTCTTGTTATGTAGAACTTTACTTATGACACATTTTTGTTCAAAACAGTAATAACAATATAGATAGAAATAGGGCAAGATCTGAAAGAATAAAACTGTGTTAACAGTCTGCATTCATAAAAAGTGGAAATATAGGAGGGAGATTTGGCTTTGTATATGCTAAGAATTAACCTCTATTGATATTTACATGCATATGTATATAGATGTATAACTTATTTTAATTCTTTATTGTTTTTAGTAAAATTATAAGTAGATAATGTACATCTAACTCATATATTTTTTGTTCAGTGTTTTGGAACTTTGTTACCTCTGTTTTTATTGTTCAATTTTCTAAGCTATACATCTAATAAATTTAATTGTACAGTTAGGTTGTCATAATCAATTTACTGTCTTAAGAGCACTTTATCTAATCTTCATGAAAGGGAATTAGGAATCCAGCTGACAAAGCTTTAATGCTTCCAAAGGATCTGCCAAACAACCTGCATTTCCTACTACATGACTACCCCCAATTAACTATAGTGTTAATGCTTTTTGTTTTTTATGATAAACAAGAAAATGCTTGTCAGAAAAGAAAATTAGCATTACACCAGATAATTTCAAATTGATTCCAATGTAACAGAAAAGTTCACAGTCTGGAAAATATGATAAGTCAAATTTTAGACATTAAGACTTAATTAATTTGTCTTTTTCAAAATTACCCTGTCCTTTTTGGTTAATGAAATGACTTCACATAGAGTGAATTCACATTTTAAATAGTTTTAAAAGGCCATTTAGAATCTGACAGTATTTTTACTGTTCCACTTTATTTTGAATAAGATTTGGGTAAAATGTACTTATTTTAAAAAGTAACATAAAATAGACCAATAGAGATAATTGATCCTGGATCACAATAATCATATTTGTAAAACAACAGATATTATACAATGGCATTAGTATAAAAATGGAAATCATTAAGTTTTTATTTTATTCTTTTAAACTTTGTATGTATTGACTGATGGCAAGCATTTTCTAAAAGCCAATTTGCAAACCAAGAAAGAAAATTATGCCATTTTCACTGAAGTCATTAAGAATCTTGAAGCAGTGTGTAACACCCTCCAAGAATAGTCCTTGGGGTTTAAATGCTCAATCACCCTCTTTGTTAGTTTAATTCAACAGAAAATATCTTGTTCACACACTAAACACAGTTGGAAAGAAGCCATAGAAAATTAGGATTACTCAATAAAATAGACCTTTTATGTTTATGTTGCTTTGCTCATAATCTCATATCTGTAGCACTACAACCAATTAATTGTATCATATTCAGTTTGTGGAAAATCAGGTGCAGTTCATGACTTATCTTTTTAATACATTTTTGTTGAGAGCTTTCTAACTGATCACCACTTCTCTTAACATAACATACGAAATATTTACTGAACATGATACAAATCAGGAAAATTCTATAATTATTCAAAATAATTATACATTTGTGTAGTTTCAGAAAATAATAGATTTTAACAGCATATTAGTGTTTTTTTCTAAATATAGTCTGTATTTTTTGTAGTTGTTTAGAAATAAATACCTGAAGAATGAGACTAAATAAATTTAAGCAGCATAGTCATTTTTGTCTTTATTTTTTTAATTTCTTTGCTCTGTCATGATCTATATTGGAAAATAAAATGAGCTTTAATCAGCCATTTTCTCTAGAATCATATTCGTATAGGTTCTTGTATTCATTCATTTGATATAATATCATTTTGCTTATTTTTATTGATCAATCATTAAATCTAGTACAATACATTCATAATCAAATTTTTCTTATTTCTGTGTCTTTTTAAAAATTTAATGAGGCATCTGTGGCATTTGGATTATCTTTCATTACTTTGTTGTCATAACTTTGCACATAAAATTATGAGAAAATGAATTATTTCAAAATAGAAAAGAATAAAATCCTGTTGGTTGGATGAGTAATACTTCTTCTTCTAAATCTAAGCTCCATATGTAATTAATAAACACAGTTCTCAGTATACTATGCACCAAACACTCTGCTCAACCAGGTTTAGAAAAATATACGATCTTCTCTTTTATATCTATACCTTCTCTAACCACATTCAGCTACTTTCTTTGATATTCCTTTCATATTCTTCATAAAATTATTTTGACTTCTTGCCACATACATAGTCACTGGCTAAATACTTTGAATTCATTCTAAGCCTAGGAGGAAGCAGAGGTGATATGTTAATTTATATCATTGGCCTAGTCTACCTAAACAACAAGCAATTACATAATTATTGTTCAGCAGAAAGTGGCAGTCTGCATGCTCAGAGCAATTGGTATGGTTATGCTTTTTCCCCTACCCAACACTCATCTTGAATTACAATCTCCATAATCCCTATAATCCAGGTATCAATCAAGAGACCAAGTTGAGGTAATTGAATCATGGGGATGGTTTTCCCCATGCTGTTCTCCCACTATTGAGTGAGTTCTCAGGAGATCTGACCGTTTTATAATTGTTTGGTATTTCCTCCTGCATGCATTCTCCTTCCTGCCACCTTGGTTTTTTGTTTGTTTGTTTCTTTGTTTGTTTTTGTTTTCCTTCCTTCCTTCCTTCCTTCCTTCCTCTTTCTTTTTTTGCTTCTTTCGCTTTCTCTTTCTCTTTCTTTTCTTTCTTTCTCTCTCTCTCTTTCTTTCTTTCTTTCTTTCTCTTTCTTTCTTTCCTCTTTCTTTATCTTCCTTCCTTCTTTTCTTTCTTTCTTTCTTTCTCTTTCTTTCCTTCTTTCTCTCTCTCTCTCTCTCTTTCTTTCTTTCTTTCTTTCTTTCTTTCTTTCTTTCTTTCTTTCTTTCTTTCTTTCCTTCTTTCTGAAATAGAATCTCACTGTGTCACTCAGGTCACCTAGGATGGAGTGCAGTGGTGCAATCTCAGCTCACTGCAACCTCCATCTACTGAGTTCCAGCTATTCTCCTGCCTCTAGCTCCTGATAAGCTGACACTACAGGCATGCACCACCACGCCCAGCTAATTTTTGTATTTTTCTTAGAGACAGGGGTTTCACCATGTTGGTCAGGCCGGTCTCGAACTCCTGACTTCAGGTGATCCACCCGGCTTAGCCTCCCAAAGTGCTGGGATTATAGGCATGAGCTATCATGCACGGCCCCCTTCCTGCCACCTTGTAAAGAAGGTGCATTGTTTCGCTTTTGCCTTCCACCATGATTGTAAGTTTCTAAAGACTCCACAGCCATGATGAACTGTTAGTCAATTAAATCTATTTCCTTTATAAATTATCCAGTCTCAGTCTCACATTCTTTATAGCAGTATGAAAATGGACTAATACACCAATCACACACAGGTTACAATCTCATGTTTTTTCCTCTCATGCCTAAGTTTCATTTCACCATTAAACATTTAATAAGAAATAAATATGGATTGAAATTCAAATTAAATCAAATTTCATAACGTATGTTTGGCTCACAGTTAATTGGAAAAAAATCCTTTGAATCTTTTTCTTTGTTCTAAATTAGGTAAAAAGTTTTGAGGTACTGCGTATTGATATTATAAGAGCAAATAAAAGCAGTTACTGGTTAATTCACCCTTTCATATGTACAATGGGAAAAAAGCCAAGTATATTTCAGTTTGTGTTAGAAATTCATTCGTGTATGTTATACTGACTGACACGATTTAGATTTTATCAATTTGGATTGAATCAACTTCCATTTGAACTACTAGGGGACGATTTCAAGGAACTAATTAACATTCATGTTTCCTTTTAAAATTGATCTTATTTTAGATGGCATTAATTATATGCCATATCTACCACCAGATCTACACAGGTAGTCAAAATCTTTGCCTGTTTTTGTTGGCTTTCTGCCTGTTAATATAACTGAAGTAGCAATGCTGCTATCTAAAGCTAGTTCTTTCACTAGCACACTAAACCCCACTATTTCTAACCTACTCTAAGATTTTACTTCAACCAGCCTCCCTTCTGTTTCCTGTTTAGTCATGTTTTCTATCTTTATGGGATCATGTATATGATTACAAAAGTATGCATTTATTTCTCCCCTTGCTAAAAAAAAAAAAAATTGTTTCGACCCTACTTTCCCTGCCAGCTATTGCCATATATTTTCGCTTATCTTTGCTGCAAACTTGTTCAAAGGAGTTATTCATCTTTGTTAACTTTCACTTGCCTCTTTCCATATCCTTCCAAACCCATTGTTCCAACCAAACTTTCACTATTGTGGTACCAAAGCCTCTTTTGGCAAGACCAAAAATGTCCTCTACATTGCTAAGTCTAATAGTGAATTCTCCGTCAACTTTTTACTTGACAGATCAGCAGTATTTATCTTAGCACTAAGTGCTCAGTTTTCCTCATTATTTTTATTTATTTGGGTTTCAGTTCCTGCTTTTTCTCCCGCCACATTGTTTTCTCCTCTTCTGTCCAATCACTTAATGTTAATGGAACTTCATTATCCTTTCTTCTCTCACACTCACTCCCTCAGCAATATCCTCTGGGTTGCATGATTTTAAATATCACATGTGTAATCACGCTCACAATTACTGCTTTCTTGAAATCTCTACTTGGACATTTAATTCCTGAAGCATGGGAATACTTAACTTGACTTTTTTACTAAACTGCTTTCTTTAGTCTTCTCCATCTTAGTACAAATTTCATCATTCTTGTTGCTCAGATAGACTTAATTGGAGACATACTTGATTTACCTCTTTCTCACATCCACTCATGATTTATTAGCAAATTCTTTTGGCTTTACTTTGAAAACATGTCTGGAATTCAATCCCTTATCATCACTTCTACTGCTAACATCTTGGTCAACCCACTATTATCAGGCACCTAGATTACAGCAATAACTGTAATTGATTTCTCTGTTTCCACCCTTTTTCTTTCCTTTTCATTCTTCTTCACTTACGCATACTTCTTCCTTAGGGCCTTTCCTCTCATATGTCCATGGCTGAGCCCCTTCAACTTTTTCATGTCTTAGCTCAAATGTCATTTACAAAGGGTGCCTACTCTACTCACTATAATAAAAATTACAGCCTAGTCATTCCTCTACAGTTACCTTACTCTGCTTTATTTTTTTTAACCATGGCACTTATTATCTTCCAATATTAAATAATTTTATTATGTCTGTTTAATATTTTGTCTCATCACTAAAATATAAACTCCAAAAGGACAGGCATTTTTCTTTTTTTTTTTTTTTCAAGATGGGGGATGGGGGTTGAACAAATGATTTCTCATTTATTGCTTTGCCACACGTGCCTAGAGTAATACCTGGCTTAGAGTGGGTGCTCAATACATATTTATTAAATAATGCATTTGTGTGCTTAGTACATACCATGCTGTGTGCTGTGTTGATTACCTTGTTTAATCTTCATGAATTCAATGAAGGTAGCTAGGGGTTTTATTTTTCCTTTTGTAGGAATGATAAAACCACATCTTTACAATTGTAAGTAATGTGCCCAAAGTTATGCTGTCAGCAGTAGCAAAGATTAAATTTAAATCTAGGTACCTTGACTCCAAAGCTTCTGTTTTGAATCCCCATTACTTCCTATCTGAACAGGAGCTTATTATTGCATCTGAAACACATATAATACATTGTATTGAACTCTGAAAACAAGATTTCTACTGATAATCATGAAAAATAATAGCTTCACTTTTTGGCAACAATGAAATTTACTGTTGTTGACATTTGATGGTGAGAGTTTATCTTACACTTTAATGAAATATATCAACTAAGCCATTTGCTGCCTTCATGAGTGCAAGATGTGACATGTGACATGTCAAATCTAATATACCACAAGAACCGGTATCAAATATATATTTAAATGCTTGTGAGAAATGTTCTGAACTGTTTTGACCCAATGGAGGCACAGCAACAGGATGGTTTCTTCCTTAGGAAATAGGAATAGCAAGTATTCTGTCGCTGTTGGCAAGAAAATTTATAAGAAAATCAGTAGTCATAATTTTAAGTTAAGAAATCTATAATATCAGCATTGGCTTTTGTTTCTCTCTTTGTTAATATCTACTCCAAGCTGTGCAAATGGTTCTGCATACTTAGGTTCATGATTACTTTTAAGATTTTCAGATTTTCAACTAACAATTTAACTCTACATTTTATCGATAACATAATGAACAGGTTATTTTTTGCTACTTGTAAGCAAATGACTAATATGACCTGCTTGTTACTCAAAAAATATGTCATCTAAAGATTTCTAAAACGTTAACTTCTGTTTCTTTTTGGGCCTGTTATAAATTTAGGAAAATACAATTTTAAAAACCCAACATATTTTGTGATTTTTGATCTTCAGTTACAAGTGAGTCATCTTAATACTCCCACTTAAATTATGGCACACCTTTATTTCATAATTATCATTACCATTATTATTATTTAAACACATATTATTTTTTGTAGCTCATGAATTAACTCCTCATTTTAGTGAGTCTTTTACTCCTTGTTTCTATTTTGAAAAGTTTAAAATCTTCAGAAAAACTCAAACAATAACAAAATGGATACTTGCATATTCTTCACTTAGATTCATCAGTTTTTATGATTTTGCCACATTGGCATTCTATGTTTTGCTCTCTCTCCTTCCTCTACTACACACACACACACACACACACACACACACGTACACACACACACACACACACACACACACACACACACACAAGGCCTTGTGTGCACCCACACAGAAACACATCTTTATTTGCTTATTTATTTTGCGTAATAATTTGAAAGTAGGGTGCAAACACCACGTGCCTTCACCCATGAACACATAAGCATCTTCTGATCATAACAACCTTGCCCTAAGTAGCCACAGTATCAATATCACGTTTAGAAAATTAACATTCATTCACCAATGTTATCAAATATACAATTCATTTTCAAAATCCCCAGTTGGCCCAAAAAAACCTTGCATAGCCTTAAAAAAAAAAAAAAATCTAAGATCTAATTAACTTCAACTCATTGCATTTGTTTGCTATGTCTCTTTGGCATTTTTCTCCCTGGAACAGTTCCCTTGCCTTTGTTGTTTTGTTTTGTTTTGTTTTGTTTTGTTTTGTTTTTGTTTTTTCCTTTTCACTGAATTTTAGCAGAGTTAACACCAGCTGCCTTCTAGATTATCCCAATAATAACTTGTACTGAAGATGTATTATTGTGTGACCTATTTAATGTAATTCCCTACACAGCTTTACATATGGATTTTTTCATATAATGAAATTGAGCTTTAAAAAGTGAAGTCTCCAAATTTTATATATTTTGCAAGTTGCAGAGTAATATTTCAAACACAAGAAAGTCAGATTTCAAAATATGTACACATAAACAATGCAAGATCCCTGCATCTTGACCAAGGATTTGTAGTGTTGAACTGCATTTGTAGTGTTATTTATTGTTTACTACTGAGAAATTTGCATGTGTGTCTTACCTCACACATCAAATATATTAATATAATCCCTTCAAAAATACTGATGATATTTGGGAGGCTAATCACTGGTTGTCACAAGATAGGAAACATTAAAACAAAAGTAGTTCTAAGACCTCACTAGAGGTTTCTTTTCTTTACTATCAGTGCCAAAAGCTGACAAAGCAGGAATGCATCAATGAACAATGCATTAGTGAAAGTCTAGATGAAGTATCTTAGCCAGATTCAAAAGAGAGCTTGTGAAGTTATTATCACTGACAAATATTTACTCTCCTTCTCTTTCATGTATTCATTCTATACAGTCTAGCATCAGAGAATCTACTCTACCACCTATTTGATATTTTAATATTTCTAATGTGATTGTTACTAAGGAACAATCACCTGTGTCAAAGAAGCCATGTGGATTCAGGTTTTTCATAGTGATTTTTTCAATTGTTCACATATCAAAGCAGTCAGAATATCTTTGATAATTAACAAGTCAAGGAAACATTCTATAATTGATACATGTGACATTTGCTACAGGTAAGGCATTGTGCTATTAATCTGAGCAACACTAATCTAGAGTTGGCATTTAGCCAAATATATGGAGACTAGCTTTTTGATAGACCCTGTTCTAGTGTTAAAGTACTGTACAGTCACAAATGAATTCAGACTTGAATAGATTTTGTGGAAAGTGGAACAATATGTATACAGTGAAAGTGGGAGTTAAATATATCCTCATCTGATAATGTATCCTTCAAACTGATAATTTTAGTTTGGAATGTATCTTCATCTCCCAGTAAAGTCATACAAACTTCTCTTGAAGATTACTCTCTCCACTGCTTTCATATTTAATAAAATATGTATAAATAGAAAATGTATAAATTTGTCATATAATATTACCTGTATTCCAAATATCATTTATCTGAAATGCAGACCGTGAACTCTTCAAGAAGCAATAGCATCATTTATGTATATTGCCAGAATCTGGCACTATGCTTGGCACATTATAAGTTTTAGTGAATAATTTTTGAACTAATTAATCACATCCTGGACAGGAACCGAGCTGCAGTTCTGAGTGTCAACATCTCAGTTCAGAGTTTACTCTCATATCTACATGCAAATGGATATGATTCCTTGCATTTATGTAGGATCTATATAGGCCTAAGACAGTTTAAAATATAAAGTTTTGGAGAATGACCATTTTGTAGGTGAACTATGTGACACTTGGCTTTTGATGTAGAGGATTTTAATATCTTTTGAGGCATAATTTGAATAGAATGCCTACATTGATGCAAAATTATTTGTTGAATGTCACATTCCCCTAACCTGTTTTATCAGTCAGGGATCAGGTGAAATCAGAAGAGAGAAAAGAAAAGAAAAAATTTCTATCATTTTAAGCAGAAAGGGATTTAAAGTCAGATGACTTGGTTAACAAAATTGTTGGAATGGTTGGAAGAGCAAATTCTAGATCAGGTTCCTAGGAGACACTGTAAGAATAGCAAGAAACAAACTACCAAATGAATGATACCTTTGCCACAGTTAGGTCAGTGGAAATCAAGGTGAGCTTAGCATCAATAAAGACTTCCATTTCAAAAATCAGTGCTCTTGAAGTCATGACTGGACAAAGGGATTTGACTTCAGAGAAACCCAATGATCATGCTTGTCTTCCTGACAAAAAGCACAGGGAAGATGAGGAAGATAGTTTCTATGTCTCTCTCACTTTTTAAATCTTACTTGCATGCATCTAATTGACTACATCTAGTCCACAGTTAGGAGGCTACTTGCAAGGGTGTTGAAGAAAAGGATTGCTGTTTCTATGCTTATTTGTTCCTTTTATTTTTTTTAGTGCTGAAAGGTATTTCAAATAAAGTTTGTAATAACTGTTGAATATTAATTCTTCATGGCTACCTCAACTGTTACGCATAAGACTCTTTGCTAATAGCTTTTTCTGTATTATTATTAATTCCTTTTGCTCTTTCAGTCTTCTACCTACTGCTACGTACTGAATTGTGTCCTCCTAAAATTCATATGTTAAAATCCTAACCACCCCCCCAATATAATGGTATTTCGAGAGGGGCCTTTGAGAGGTCAAGCTCTTATGATGGGATCAGTGCCCTTCTAAGAAGAGACATGAGATCTCCCTCTGTCTCTCTGTCTCTGTCTTTCTCTCTCTTTCTCTCTTTTCCATGTGAAGATGTATCAAGAAGGCAGCCACCTGTGACCTAGAAAAACAGCTTTCATCAGAAACCGAAGCTGCCAGCACTTTGATATTAGACTTCCCAGCCTCCATAACTGTGAGAAATTAATGTCTGTAGTTTAAGCCAAGTCTTAAGTTTAAGTCACCAGATATTTTGGTATAGCAGCACAAGCTGAGCAGTATACCTACTCTTTCTTACCTTGCCTTTTTGGGGAGGATTATTATATTTTGGACGTTTATAACTTAAATTCTAATTTATCTCTCTGGAAAATATTCTTAACTTTTGGTTAGTCTTCTAATCTGACCTCTAATTCTCTTGCTGTTACCCATGGCAGCAAAATATAGTATTTATATATTTCTAAGATATTTACTTATGTTTTGTCAGATGAAAATTTTTTACATAAAGTTTGCTCTAACAAATATAGCTTTCAATTTGATAGTTGATTTGTTTTGATATCTGAATAATGTATTTAATAAATTCAGAATGAATTTAAACAGAAAAATGCTTTCTATTCATTTGAGAGGTGTCCAGTGTTAAATCTTTTACACAGAGATCAATACTAATCTTGATCTAACAAACAGATTTAATTTGCCCTTAAGAAGTTTTTCTTTTAAATTTCCTACTATGTCCCACTCACTGTGTTAGGTAATGGGGCTGACAAGACAAAGTAGACAAGGTTTATACATCTGTAGACCTTCAGATAAGTGGAGACAGGTACATATAAATAGATGGTTTTAATATGTACTTAGAGCAAACAGAAATGATTTGCTAAAAATTGGGGGGTACTGTAAAAGCTGTCCAAGGATAGACACCTTACATAAGTACAAAACGATAAACAGGAATATTCAAGGTGAAGTAGTTAAAAGTCAAAATGACAAACACTTTAAATTGTTTTGTTATGTGATGTTTTCTCTCCCGCATTGTTATGCATATAATCCTAGATGCATATATGTATATACACATTGGCATTAGGTCAAGAATTGTTCATGTAAAGCAATGAAGAGAGAATGAAATACTTCAAACTTTGCCTATCAAAGTGTGGTTTTGAGTTGAGTTAAATTGAGAAAACAGGCTTGAAAGCCAGCCTTTGTCAGAGACAAAATGAATTTCATTAATTCTTCATTTCTTATGAAACCTCTCAAAAACAAAGTACTCATATTATAGAGTATCCTCCATAGTATATAGAAGAGATGGGATTACACGTGTGAAAGTTAGATTTTCAGGCTCACTACAATACAGGAGGAGAAAAATACAAAACTGGAGTAAATGAAAAACCTATAGCTGGAACCACCAAGAGCCTGAGGATTATGCAAAGAAGTAACATGGTGATAGTTACTTCTTTTCTCTAACTAGAGTCTATTTTTTTAATTATTTTTTATTTTACTTTAAGTTATGAAATACATGTGCAGAACATGCAGGTTTGTTACGTAGGTGTATGCATGCCATGGTGGTTTGTTGCACCTATCAACCCATCATCTAGGTTTTAAGCCTGGCATGCATAAGTTATTTGTCCTGATGCCCTCCCTCTCCTCGCCCTTCATCCTGTGACAGGCCCTAGTGTATGTTGTTCTTCTCTCTGTGTTCATGTGTTCTCATTGTTCAACTCTCACTTATGAGTGAGAACATGAGTTGTTTGATTTTCTGTTCCCTAGTTTGCTGAGGATGATGGCTTCCAGCTTTATATATGCCCCTGCAAAGGACATAATCTCATTCTTTTTTGTAGCTGTATAATATTTCATGGTGGATACGTACCACATTTTCTTTATCCAGTCTATTATTGATGGGCATTTTGGTTGGTTCTATGTCCTTGCTATTGTAAACAGTGCTGCAATAAACATAGGTGTTCATGTGTCTTTATAGTAGAATGATTTATATAACTTTAGGTATCTACCCAGAAATGGGATTGCTAGGTCAAATGGTATTCCTGGTTCCAGGTCCTTGAGGAATTGCCACAATGTCTTCCACAATGGTTGAACACATTTACATTCCCACCAGCAGTGTAAAAGCATTCCTATTTCTCCACAGACTTACCAGCATTACTCTTTCTTCACTTTTTGATAATCACCATTCTTACAGGCATGAGATAGTATATCATTGTGATTCTTACTTGCATTTTTCTGATGACCAGTGATGTTGAACTTTTTTTTTATATTTATCAGCCCCATTACCTAACAAACACTTCTTTTGAGAAGTGTCTGTTTTTTTTGTTTTTTTTTTTCTGGTAAATTTGTTTAAGTTCCTTGTAGATTCTGGATATTTGACCTTTGTCAGATGGATAGATTGCAAAGCTTTCTCCCATTCTGTAGATTGTCTGTTCACTCTGATGATAGATTCTTTTCCTGTGCAGAAGCTCTATAGTTTAAATTAGATCCCATTTGTCAATTTTAGCTTCTGTTACAATTGTTTTTGGCATTTTTGTCATGAAATCTTGGCCCATGCCTATGCCCTGAATGGTATTGCCTAGGTTTTCTTCTAGGGTTTTTTATGGTTTGGGGTTTTACATTTAAGTCTTTAATCCATCTTGAGGCAATTTTTTTATAAGGTGTAAGGAAGGGGTCCAGTTTCAGTTTTTTGCATATGGCTAGCCAATTTTCCCAGAACCATTTATTAAATAGGGAATACTTTCCCCATTGCTTGCTTTTGTCATGTTTGTAGAAGATCAAATGATTGTAGATGTGTGGTGTTATTTCTGAGGTCTCTGCCCTGTTCCATTGATCTATATTTCTGTTTTGGTCCTAGTACTATGCTGTTTTGGTTACTGTAGCCTTGTAGTATAGTTTGAAGTCAGTTAGCCTGGTGCCTCCAGCTTTGTTTTTTTGCTTAGGATTGTCTTGGCTATATAGGCTCTTCTTTCGTTCCATATGAAATTTAAAGTAGTTTTTAAAATAATTATGTGAAGAATGTCAATGATAGTTTGATGGGAATAAAAGTGAATCTGTACATTACCTTGGGCAGTCTGGTCATTTTCACAATATTTATTCTTTCTATCTATGAACATGGAATGTTTTTCTGTTTGTGTCTTCTCTTATTTTCTTAAGCAGTGGTTTGTAGTTCTCCTGGAAGAAGTCCTTCATGTTTCTTGTTAGCTTTATTCCTAGGTATTTTATTCTCTTTGTAACAATTGTGAATGAGAGTTTATTCTTGTTGTGGCTCTGTGCTTGTCAATTGTTGGTATATAGAAATGCTTTTTTATTTTTGCACATTGATTTTGTATCCTGAGCCTTTGCTGAAGTCGCTTATCGGCTTAAGGAGTTTTTAGGCTGAGATAATGGGGTTTTCTAAATATAGAATCATGTTGTCTGAAAACAGAGACAATTTGACTTCCTGTCTCCCTATTTGAGTACTTTATTTCTTTCTCTTGCCCGATTGTCCTGCCCAAATCTTCCAATACTATGTTGAATGAGAGTGGTGAGAGAGGGCATCTTTGTTTTGTGCCGGTTTTCAAAGGGAATGCTTCCAGTTTTTGCCCATTCAGTATGATATTGGCTCTGGGTTTTTCATAAACAGCTCTTATTATTTTGAGATATTTTACATCAATACCTAGTTTATCAAAAGTTTTTAACATGATGGGATGTTGAATTTTATCAGAGGCCTTTTCTTCATCTATTGAAATAATCATGCATTTTTTTGCCATTGGTTCTGTTCATCTGATGGATTATGTTTGCTGATTTGTATGTGTGCCAGCATCACATTCCAGGGATGAAGCCTACTTTATCATGGTGGATACACTTTTTGATGTGCTGCTGGATTCAGTTTGCCAGTTTTTTATTGAGAAGTTTCTCTTCAATGTTCATCAGAGATATTGGACTGAAGTTTTCTTTTTCCGTTGTGTCTCTGCCAGGTTTTGGTATCAGAATGGTGCTGGCCTCATAAAATGAGTAGGGAGGAGTCCCTGCTTTTCAATTATTTGGAATAATCTCAGAAGGAATGGTACCAGCTTTTCTTTGTACCTCTGGCAGAATTTTGCTGTGAATCTGTCTGGTTCTGGGCTTCTTTGTTGGTACACTATTAATTACTGCCTAGATTTCAGAACTTGATATTGGTCTCTCAGGGATTTGACTTCTTTCTGGTTTAGTCTTGGGAGGGTGCATGTGTCCAGGAATTTATCTATTTCTTCCAGATTTTCTAGTTTATTTGCATAGAAGTGTTTATAGTAGTCTCTGCTGGTAGTTCGTATTTCTGTGGGGTCAGTGGTAATATCCCCTGTATCATATTTTATTGTGTCTTTTTGATTCTTCTCTCTTTTCTTCCTTATTAGTATAGCTAGTGGTCTATCTATTTTGTTAATTTTTTCAGAAAACCACCTCCTGGATTCATTGATTTTTTGAAGGTTTTTTCATGCCTCTATCTCTTTCAATTCTGCTCTTATTAGTTATTTCTTGTCTTCTGCTAGCTTTTAGATTTATTTGTTCTTGTTTCTCTAGTTCTTTTAATTGTGATGTTAGGGTGTCAATTTGAAATCTTTCTAGCTTACTGATTTAGTGTTATAAATTTCCCTCTTAACACAGCTCTTGTTGTGTCCCAGAGATTCTGGTACATTGTCTCTTTGTTCTCGTTGGATTCGAAGAACTTCTTGATTTCTGCTTTAATTTCATTATTTTTAACCAGAAGACTTTCAGGAGCAGGTTAATTTCCATGTAGTGTGTGGTTTTGAGTGAGTTTCATAATCTTGAGTTCTAATTTGATTGCACTGTGGTCTGAGAGACTATTTGTTATGATTTCAGCCTTTTTGCATTGCTGAGGAGCTATACTTCTAATTATGTGGTTGATTTTAGAATAAGTGCTATGAGATCCTGAGAAGAATATAGATTCTGTTGATTTGGGGTGGAAGGTTCTGCAGATGTCGATTAGGTCTACTTGATCCAGAGATCAATTCAAGTCCTGAATATCCTTGTTAATTTTCTGTCTTGTTGATTTGTCTAACATTGACAGGGGGATGTTCTCCCACTGTTATTGTATGTGAATCTAAGTCTCTTTGTAGGTCTCTAAGAACTTGTTTTATAAATTTGGGTGCTCCTGTATTGCATGCATATATACATATATATATATACACACACACACATATATATATAAAATGGTTAGCTCTTCATGTTGAATTGATCCCTTTACCATTATGTAATGCCCTTTGTCTTTTTTGATCTTTGCTGGTTTGAAGTCTGTTTTGTCAGACACTAGGACTGCAAACCCTGCTTTATTGTTGTTTTTCATTTGCTTGGTAAATTTTTCTCCATCTCTTTTTTTTTTTTTTTTTTTTTTCTGTGCACATGAAATGTGTCTCCTGAATACAACACACCAACGGGTCTTGACTCTTTATCCAATTTGCCAGTCTGTGTCTTTTAATTTGGGGCATTTAGCTTATTTACATTTAAGGTTAATATTGTTATGTGTGAATTTGATCCGGTCATTATGATGCTATCTGGTTATTTTGCACACTAGTTGATGCAGTTTCTTCATAGTGTCTTTTGATGTTTACATTTTGGTGTGTCTTTGCAGTGGCTGGTACCAGTTTTTTTCTTCCAATATTTAATGCTTCCTTCAGGAGTTCTTGCAAGGCAGGCCTGGTGGTCACAAAATCAGCATTTGTTTGTCTGAGAAAGATGTTATTTCTACTTTGCTTATGGAGTTTGTTTGGCTGGAGATGAAATTCTGGGTTGAAAATATTTTCTTTAAGAATGTTGAATATTGGCCCCCACTCTCTTCTGGCTTGTAGGGTTTCCACTGCAAGATCACTTGATAGTCTGATGGCCTTTTATTTGTAGGTGACCTGGCCTTTATCTCTGGCTGCCCTTAATATTTTTTCTTTTGTTTCAACCTTGGAGAATCTGAAGATTGTGTGTCTTGTGGTTGATCTTGTCATATAGTATCTTAGTCGTGTTTTTTGTATTTCCTGAATTTGAATGTTGACCTATCTTGCTAGGATGGGAAAGTTCTCCTGGATAATATCCTGAAGTGTGTTTTTCGACTTGGTTCCATTCTCCCCGTCTCTTTCAGGTCCTCTGATCAATGGTAGGTTTTGCTTTTTAACATAGTCCCATATTTCTCAGAGCTTTTGTTTTTTTTTCCTTTTCATTCTTTTTTTATTTTTCCCTAGTCTCCTCTTTCTGTCTTATTTCAGCAAGATGCCCTTTACACATTGATATGCTTTCTCCTGCTTGATGGAATTGGCTATTGATACTTGGGCTCACAAGTGGGATCTTCTGATCTGTGGGTTGCACACTTCTGTGAAAAAAGCATGGTTTCCCCGGCTAGGTAGCACACGCACTCACTGCCTCCCTTGGCTAAGGGGTGGGGGCTCCCCTACACCATGTGGCACTCAGGTAGGCTGCTGTACCACACTGCTCTTCCTTTCTCTCTGTTGGTCATGCCAGCCACCTAGTCAGTCCTGATGAGAAAACCTGGATACCTGGATATTGGTTGCTTGTGCTGGATTGCATGCTGTTTTGGTTCTTTTTGATGAGAGCTGCGATTGCCCCTGCTTCTAGTAGGCCATCTTGACCCTGACCCTTAGAGTCAATTTTTAAGGACAGGCTAATAACCAGCTTCCCCAGCTGTTGAGTTGGGTCTCCTGAAGGAAAACTGCAGTACCTAAGTAAATTCAGTTTTCCATTCAATGTCATGAGAGAAACTTCAGGCCCTTTTTTTTCTTAATATTTGATTCCACATAGTCTTGGCACGTCAAGGGATTGCAGTAATTCCTTCCTGTATTAATGATTAGATGCAGAATTTCTTTTAAGACTTATGGACTAGCAGATAGTCACAATTAAAAGCCTAAAACGCACAAATCTCTTAAGACCAAATAGCCAGATCCTTCAGACTCCTAATTTACCCCAAAAGTCAAAACCAGAATAATTAGACTTGAAGACTCATCAGTCCAAGGAAAATATTAAGCCAGCTACTATACATCAACAATGACAGTAAAATCAGAGAACTTCCAACCTACAGTTGCAGGGCCTCCTGTCCTGACAATCTCCTTACTGTCCCATAAATCCAATCCTGTTCATAACCATTTTAAAAAGGAACAGGAGTAGGTGAATAATTTACATGAATAAATCACCTAAACTATAAAAATATCTATTTAAAAGAAACTAAATACCTCAAGATTGCTTAAATTTTTGAATCAGATTACATTTACTAAATTGAAGTAAATTTTTTATTATCTCTTCTCCCAACTTACAAGGTGTTTTTTATTGTTGTTTGTTTGTCAAGATAACATTTCATTGAGAATTCTGCTCTTCATAGTGGGTACCCTTAAGCTCACAGTTAAACTCTGAGAGCATTTGTTTTGGTAGATGGGGGTAGCATAACACTGGAGGAGAGGTCTATAGTATCTGAGATCTGTAGTATCACTGACTTACACACAGAGTGTCACAGATTTTACCTGCTAAATCCAATTTCATCTTCTCTTAGAGCTCAAAATCATTCTCACAGGCCAGCAAAATTAACCAGTGTTTCTCAGTTATTCTTGTGTCTCCTATCAGGCCATAAACTTACTGGCTCCAAGCCAACAAAGGTCCACATACCACCAGTAGCTTAATAGTTAGGTATGGTATCCTAAGTAGAGTTCTTCTGGAACAGCTTTATATATAAGTAGTAATTAATAATCAAAATAAATAATAATAGGCCAGACAGGGTGGCTCACAACGGTAATACCAGAAAGTTAAGAAGCTGAGGCAGGAAGATAGCTTAAGGCTGGGAGTTCAAGATTAACCTGGGCAACAAAGTAAGATTCCATCTCTAAAAAACATTTTAAAATTAGCTGGGCATGGTGTTGCACACCTGTAATCCCTACTACTCAGGAGGCTGAGGTGGGAGGAACATTTGAAGTAAGAAGTTCAAGACCAGCCTAAGCAACACAGCAAGACCCTGTCTCTATAAAAAAATAAATAAATAAAAATTAGCCAGGAATGGTGTCATGCTCTTGTATTCCCAGATACTTAGAAGGCTGAGGCTGGAGTATCTTTGAGCCCAAGAATTGGAGGCCACTGTGAGCTGCAGGAAGCCGTTATCTGGCCACTGCACTCCAACCTGGTGACAAAGCAAAACTGTGTCTCTAAAAAAATAAATAAATGACAATGGTGATATACAAATTGTGTCTTTGTTTAGAAGAGTTCTCAGAAAATGAAATATGGTGATAATTCACAAATCCAGATTGCTCTCTTTGGAATTAGTTCAGGTATAGCTTATCAGTGTCAACTGTGTTTTTTAATGAAGTCTAGCTTTGAGTTCCAATATTTCTACCTCTGATATCCCTTATGATTCATGAAAATAAAAAACATAAAATAATATATTAGATGCTACTTATTTTGCTGGGTGTTAGGCACATGAAAATAAGTTAGAAATTTTTACTTCTTAAGGACTCAACAATCCATTGAACTAGTTCAACTCTTTCTACCTTTTCCTGTCATATTATCTTTTTCTCTTTCTACTTCCTTACAGCCTTGATTTTATGTAAATCACAATGCCCCTTTTTAATGGTGCCTTTGTCTTCATTTTGGGCCTTCTGGCCTATTATTTATTTCAAGGAAAATCTCTTTGTGAGGTCTGAAATCACCCTGATAAAAATTTTTCCTTCTTATGAAATAGAGATTATAAATATCAAAAGCCTTTCACTTTTTACTTAATTAAGAAATATCTATTGTTAGGCTATCTTCATGTGTAAGCACTTATATCAGTTACTATCATTGCAATAATGCTGCTAAAATATCCAGTCTACTATAAAATAAGATGTATTTATGTATTTTTTGCTCTTTTTTTTTTTTTTTCTGTGAATCAACAACAATTAGGTTGATGTAGTGAACTGGCCTGTGGGGCTCTGCTTTAGCCTGTTGGCTGGCTGGGCTTTGGCTCCAGAAAGTGATTCTAATTCGGGTCTGCTCCAGGGTTTCTTATCCTTGGAGCAGCAAATGGCAGGAGTCCCAGAAAAAGACGCAGAAACATGCAGTGCCTCTTACAAAGTAAGTACAAAGCTTTTGTCAAAATCTCTCAACAAAAGTCTTATGGAAACTTATGCTTATCTACTTTACATCATAGCATAAAGGATTCTACTTTATACCCCCTAAGCAAGAAATTATATTTTTTTAAATGTGTGTAATGTATAAATACTCATGAAGTAAGAGACTTTTTTAGGCTTTGCCTTCCTTCACAGTTGGGCCACTATAGCTTTCTCAGACATTTCTTATCTTTCCCCCACATTCAATTGTTTTTACTCCAAACCTTAATACAAAAACAAAGCCAGATTTTAATAAATACAAGCTTTTTCCACTAAGAAAAAAAGTTGTCATTTCTGTATCTGACTGGTGTTGGGTTAATGTGAATAAAAACATAATTGGCCAGCACAGAAAGCCTCTCCACTTAAACAGTATAGAAAGAAAACTTTTTATTGCTGAATAAACATTAAATGAGAATGAGATGTGCATCTTAGGCAATCTGCTAAAGAGATTGAGAAACCACAAACACAGGTTACCCTTTTAAATAGCCAAGCAGATATAACCTCATTAGATGCATGTTCTCAAGAGAAACAGTAGCTTGTTCTCAAGTAAGAGAACTTGACACCACTGTTTGTCACTCATAGTTTATCTTAAATTCACCTATAATTGGGGTTACCATCTGTGTTGGCTTTATTCAAAGAAAAAATAAATTGGCCTTATCCAAAGGAAAAAAAAAAACATATTTTCATGGCAGGAGGTACTTTTGCAACTTGGCATATGTTGGGCTTCTACCTTTTCACAGGAACTGGGAGATTGGAATGCTCTCTTCCTAGATGATTATATTTCAAACAAATGGTTTACAGGTCCTTAAGGATGCATTTTCAGATTTTGAGAACAGCAAAAGGCTAATTTAGCATTTTAAAAATTATATATACTTGAAAAAGAAAGAACTGAAAATTAATTTTTTTCTAAAATGAGGCTCTAAGATAAAAGGAGGTGAACAGGAGTCTCTTTTGTTATTATCAATGGGAGTCTCTTCTCTTCTTTCAGTCCTAACACTAACACTAACCCTAACTCTAAAAAATTAAGCCTCTTTTTATTTTGTATTTGCCCTTACACTGACCCTTCACTTAAACTACAAGTCAATCACTCAAGCAGAAGTTTAAAGGAACTCCTTTCACTGGCCAGAGGAACTTGGGGAGGTGGGAATTTCTCCCAGGATAAATTCCCCTGTTCCTTCACCCACACCGGAACTTTCCAGCTTTCCAAAATCCCCTCCCACATAGTGGGAGCTCTCTTTCCTTTCCTGGATTCCATCTTATAATAATACCATATGCCAAAAAAGGGAAGGACTGATGAGCCCCTCCCTACCTTCTCAATGCTACATGAGTCCAACCTAAATACTACTTCAAATATAACAGCTGTTACATGTTAAGTAAAAGCTATTGCCTAAAAATAAGATTTTTCAACTAGAATTGGGACCCTTATATTTAAGAATTACCTTTTCAGTAACATACTGGCAGTGTTCCAGGTCATGGTCTCCATCAGAAATTACTTCTGGTTCAACAATAGGTACTCATCCATTCTAAAAAGGAAAAGCAGGGAAGCAAAAGTGAAGCTGTGTTCATTGTCATCCTTTCATTAGGAGATTCAGCAGTTGCAGTTGGTTTAAATTGAAGCCGTTATGGAGAAATACTACATAGGTGACTTAAAGCCAGTGAATTTTTTCACAATAGGGTAAAAAATAAATACAAACCCTTAATTTTGATATCTCTTTCTAGAGACTATTCTAACTGCCTCAGAACCTAGAGGCTACCTTTTTAGGGCATTCAAGCATAATCATTAAGAAAAATATTTCTAGTGTGGGCTAATGAAGAAATTCAAGCAGTGTTTATAGTTCTAATTGGGAATCTCCAGCTATCCACAACTCTAGTAACCCCAACATAGTACTTACAGAAGAAAATCAAAGTTTATTTAGACCCAGAGACATTTTAGTATGTGTTGGAAACTTTAGCATCTGGCCATCTCCTCCAAGGAATTATTTGGATTTGAACGCGGTCAGAGCTGTCACTCTTCAGCTAGGAATCTAAGAAGATCATGTCTTGGATGTTATGGAGTATAGACAAGCAAGTTATCTGGCCTCAAAAGCCTGATTACTTCTAAGACAGCTAATGGAGCTTTGACAGAGGGCAGAAATTGATGACATTATCCTTTGAACTCATAGCTTAGTTGAACTCCTATTGGCTTGTGGGACCAAACCTTTCCCTATCACACTTGGCTACAGCAAAAAAGTTGTGAAAAATGCTACTAGGATATACTGGCGTAAACAGGGTTTTTCTCTTTATTTATATTTATTCTGCCTAATGCAGTAGTTCCATTTTAATAATAGATATTAGAAAAGGAAAACAAAGCTGTTGATTGAGAAGAAAGCTAAATGGCCTTTAAATAAGCTTCAGAAAGGACTGGAATTTTACAAAACTCTTATTTCTCAATTTTAGTATTTTTTCTCTGTTTCCTTGAATTGTAATTTCTTAATCAATGTGATTTAAATTGAGCTAAATACCTTTCATTAAAAACCAAGTATTTATTCTGATTTTCTTGTTTCTTAATCACCTCTCTATTCTTCCACTAATCTCTATTCGAAACGTAGTTAGCCTTCCCCAAGGATGTTCTAAGGAAATAAGTCTTAAGAGATATTTGGTGAATAGATGACTGTGGGGTTAGATAAGCTTTAGAAAGTATGTGTACAACTATTTTTTCAATATAAAAGTCACACTGGTTAATGGGCCATTAAATAATTTTAGCAGTTTGGGGACAACATTTACTTTTGTATGTAATAGAATAGAAAATTTCAGAGAGCATTACTTATAATACACTTATGGGGATATATATTTTACTATGAAACATTTGCAATTATTTATTTTTGAGTGTATTTGTTGGCATGTGTATATGAGATCAGATTGTTGGAAATAAATGAAGACCATGCAAATCGAAATAAATCAAGGCTACTTATACAGAGCTTTCTGTAGCAAGAGAGCCAGCCACCATCACTTGTCTTTGCCAGAGTTATAAAAGCAGTCGGGAAAATGGAAAATGTTATAAGTTAATAAAGAAGGAGGCTGGGCACAGTGGATCATGCCTGTAATCCCAGCACTTTGGGAGGCTGAAGGCAGGCTGATCATGAGGTCAGGAGTTCAAGACCAGCCTGACCAACATGGTTAAACCCCGTCTCAAAATATAAAAATAAAATAAAATAAATAAGAAAGGATTCAGTTCTTCTTTGGTTGGAGGTTTTTGGTGTGGGGAAACTGGAGATAAGCTAGCTGCCAGGTTAGTCTGAGTAGCACATTTATCTGTCTCTATTGATCCTAAGTTTGAAGTAGAAAGAAACATGAAAGAAGTTTGCTGTCATTGACCAAATATGACATTTCTTGCTCTCTATTGTTGCAGAGATTATGGTTTAGTTCCCTGGGTTTTTTTTATGTAGGTCAGAGCTCTATTATCCTGTATGGTCTGGTGGCTGTCCAATATATATTCAGTCCTTCAGATTAAGAAAACTAATAATAACAACCCATAAAACTTATGTTACTTTGCAAAATATTTTTATATTATTTGTAACCTTTAATCTTCCTTCTACATTTCCCACCTAAAACAAGTTCCAAGTTTTATTATGTCTTTTACCATGTTTTGCTCCACACTAATATCTTTTATTTTGTGCTTCTTTAATTATTCCAAAACTAACCCCACGTCCTTTCTTGAATCTGATTGTCTTATAAATTTAAGATTAGTTTTAGTTTTGTTTCTTCTTTATTCTAAAATTGCTAATGTCTTTCCCATTCTTATATAATTAACTCCATTATATCCAGATGTAAGAAATTCTTTACCATCTGCCTATAATATACTTTTCCACTTATATCTTGAAAGCTTTTTCCTTTTAAATTTTGATGAGCCTCCTTCTTCTTTTATAGTATAATTACTAAATTACATATCAAACATCCTTTTCATTCATTAGGGACCATAGGAAATTTAACTTCCTTGAAGCAGTCTCCTATGATTGCCCCTACATTCACCTAGTTTCAACGTGAAAACAATTTTTTCTTCCTCTGAATTTCTAAAACATCTTGAATACATAACAACCACTTGTGTCATATTCCCTTACATGTAAATTAATTGTGTATCTATATCATATAACTAATAATTGCCTTTATACACAGAATCTTTATCTTGGTCAACTTTTAAAATTTTTAACCTACGTGCAGACTATGTCTGGCATGTATTGTTGTTAAATAAATAAGACCAAACATCTGACTTTTGAAATTTATTTTTCAGTCTCCAAATAGTATATCCCAAAGAAAACAATATTCTTTTAAAATTATAGGTATTCTTTCTAGAATTTTAGAATAGTTAAAATGCAGATAACAATAATAAGTTACCTGTTAATTCAAATTGAAACTAAAGACTATTGATTCACGATTCTCTTTCAAAAATAAATTTTTACTGGACACAGATCCCCAGGAGCCTGAAAGATAAACAAACACAATAGATAAGTAGTTTTCAAAACAACCCATAAAGGTTAAACTTGATATGAAGAAATCAGCTCCAAAGACCTAGTATTGCTGTTTCTATATCCATCACCAATTTTCCAAAATGCCTGTTTAAATGTTATACTTATTTCCTTGAGAAAATACCTAGTGCCATTCATCTAGGAACCACCCCCACCACCATCACCACTAACATCCCCAATAATTAGCTCAGCCTTGATGCAGTCTCAGTAATGGTTTATTAGATTGAAAAAGTTTGCGCTGATAGTTCCAGAACTTAATTTTATAAAGGGCTAACACAGGATCAACATGATTTTTTTAAAGCAAAGGACATCTTCTGCTCATTTGTTTCACCCTGACTTTTCTCAATGCAGTCTTTCATAATGTTAAGTAAGAGTTGATCCTTCTTACTTGCTTTATAGATATACAGAGTTATACTTCCAGATAATTACAAGTCCATTTACCATCTGGTAGATATAGTAAAAGTAATGTTTCAAAGTTTTTGATGGTGGCTGTTGGGCTGTTTGCAGTTAAGGCTCTTTCAAAAGAAAAATCCATTTACTTTGATTGCTATTATAGTTCAAAAAATATTGATCTATCCCTGCTTGCAAACTCTTTTAAACAGGTCGCTACAGAGATTTAGATAAAAATCTATATTCCACTTTGTTCTTTCATTCAAGGTATTTCAAAAGAAAATGTTTAAAATATAGACAGGTTAAGTGAAGTTGCAAGTGAACCATGCTATGTTGAATCTTTTTATAAAAAGAAATGTTTCCTGAGACTTTCATTTTGCTGCTCCATTATTAGGTTATAAACTCCTAAGAAAGTAGTGTCGCGTCTCTTTAATCGACTCTTTATCAAGTTTAGTTCATTTCACACAATATTAGTGTGACAGTTGCTATGTATGGAATATTTAGTGTGCACAGCCAGAATGGTTTTCTCTCCTTATAATAAAATCAAAGGCCCTTAACATAGCACACAAGGGTAGCCCCACATCTCTATAATCTCATGTCTCACCTAACCCTCCCTCCATCTGAACTCTAGCTATACTGAGCTGTTGAAGTATTCCAAATGTACCCTTTTGTTCACACTATCATTCCGATGGTCAAACTGCTCCCCATACCTACAAAGTCATGAGCCACTTCTACGTCATTCCTGATAAACACACATTCATGCAAATCTTGCAATCTTAGTTCATCTTTCTATTATAATCTTTTTTGTCTTTCTACTTCTTAGAAGAATTGTTCATTTTTTTCTCCATGTTCCCAATATATTTTGTTATAAAATTACATTATTTATTAGTCTTTCCTGTACCTGTATGCTTGTCTTTTTAGCAGGCAATAATAAATTGTCTTATTTACCTCTACAGTTCCAACTCTTAGGACATAGTACAATTTCAATATTTTTTTGAATGATGATAGATATTTTAATGAATAGATGAATGAATGAACGTGTGAACAAGAAAGGTCAGAGTAGCTGAAAAATTGATAATGAAGCTATAATTAGCTGACTCACAGGATGATAGAATCTACTGATTTGAGAGTTTTACAATGAAAGTGTCAAGCATATATCTGAGTTTTACAACTTCAAGCAGACTGTTAAAAAACTTAAAAATATGTGACAAATAATTTTAAAATGTATTCTGAATACACCTATTTGGAAGCTCTTATAGACACACTCTTTCTAAGATATACTGGGGAACACTAGTCAAAGATAGGGATTACTTTAGCAAGTTTGTTTTGCAGATTCATTTCAGTGTTGATTTCAAGCCTCTGGTGATAAAGATGGTTTTTCTCTTCCTAAGATATCTTTCTCATGGGAAATTTTGTGACTTGTTTTTAGGTAAAAGAGAGGTGGTCAAGAATTTTTTAAGATAAAGAATGGGCTATATTATGGCCAACACCTTTCCTACAAACTGTACATGTTTTAAAACTCTGAGATGATTTCAAAAGTGCATGTCCTATGTTTTCTGACTTACTGGGTATGTTATAGTTTAGACTGTTAAAGATAAAACATGAAGTGATAAGGGAATCCTACTTGACTTGCCTTGAGGTAGCATTTTAAAAACTTAGCCCATTGTTTATATATTTAAAGTTCTTCAAAGGAACTCCTTGACATTTGTCTTGGCAGAGATTATGGCATGTACCTTTTTTGTGACTTAGGGGAGGAAAAAAGTTCTCCTCTACCCTTTTACGGTATCTAACTAAGCCTAAGAAACTGACATAAGATAGATTAACAAGAGAAAAAGCACATAACTTTTATAAAAATTTTATATGTACATGGGAGTCCTCAAGAAATGAAGATCCAAAGAAGTGACCACAGAAGAAAGCTTATGTACCTTTTAAACAAAGAAATAATAAATTTGTGAATAAATGAGAAGACAAGGAGTTTGGGCTGAGACATTAACTTATGGGGAAGTGACTAAGATATAGTAGGGAACACTAGTCAAAGATAGAGATTATTTTAGAGATTATTTAGAGATTATTTAAAAGAGAGGAGGTCAGAAAGTTCCGTATCTGCTGTTTCTCAAGCGCTTTCATCTAAAAATAAACAATTTGCCAAAGTGCCATATTTTAGGGTAGCATTTCCTAAACTACTTCAGTGGCCATATTTCCTGCCCCCAGTTCTTTGTATACAGTATATGGTCTGAAAATATTAAACTGAAATGAATTGATCATACATTAAAGTTCATGTGATTAGCCTTTAGATTTGCTTAACTAAACCACTTATAATCATCGAGAAATGTGGATTTTAAAAATTTATTCCCATCATATTCCATTAAATTTCTTGGACATGAAAGAAATTTATAAGCTAGGGAACTATTAGTTCTTGATTTTGAAATTGTCACATTGTGGAGTGTTTCCCACAAAAGTGTTATGATATTTCAGGAAATATATTACTACTATTAAATAATGTTTGAAGTGCCTACAAATATGTAATTTGTAAATTACATATTTCTTTTTAATTAAGGTAGTGAATAATTAGTCTTACCCGTAAAAACAACGTTAATCCCACAGTCTTACATTTCAATGTGTTCTTATGAGACAGAGAGAGAAAGAGGATGGAGCTATAATTATTAAGCAGAGTCTTGCATAAAACTCCTGGAAACTCACAGCCAGAAAAAATTCTGATAATCACTGGGTTGAAGCAAAATGCTATATAATCCAAATTCAGAGGACTCATACCTATGAAGACTGGCAAACTCCTTGTCTGATCAAAGATATTACGTGCAGTTCTTCTAGTCATCCTCTAAATTTGCGATCTAAGAAGTGAGATGACAATATAAATGGTTTGCCATAAATACTCAGTACAACCATAAAACAATTTCAAATTAATGATTTTCAAGTAACATTGTATTTAGAATCAAAGAAAGGTACAGTTTTTATCACAGTTAAAGAGTTTAGAATTCTGTTAAACATATTAAGGTATTCTTGTTGGGCTTGGTGGCTCATGCCTGTAATCCCAGCTACTAAGGAGTTGAGGTGGGGGGATCATTGAGGTCAAGAGTTCGAAACCAAGTCTCAGCAGCATAGTGAGAACCTATTTCTAAAAGAGAGAGAATGAGAGAGAGAAAGAGAGAGAGAGAGAGAGAGAGAGAGAGAGAGAACTAGTATGTATTTTTAGAGTGTCTGCATTTGCTATATCTCAAAGAGTGCATGATGTAACTACTAGCTGCAGATGTTCTACATAGTTCTGTCTGAAATGGAAACCCTTGTCCCAGAGTATACTTGCTTCTATTCTAAATTTTGCTATTTTTATTAAATTTTTGTACCCATTCGGAGTCATTTTAAATGTCAGTGTTTTCATCATGATTGTAAAACTCTTCACACATTTATTTATTATTGCAAATATGTCTTTCATTGCTTTCTGTGGGCAGTTGTGGATTTCCTCCTCAAAATTTCTCTAAATGTTGACTATAGTGTCATTTGTCTGAAATGCTTGAAAGTGAGAAATAGTTTAACCCACAAGGTCTTCTCTAGCTGCATGATTCTATATTTCACAACCTTTGTAAACCCATTGCTGAGATAATGAGAGCCCCAAAAGCCTTCTTAACATTAAGATTCAGCAAAACTGCAAGTTTTAGATATCACTTTATTTTAACCTACACAGTTTCTCTGTGAAGTAGTTGAATTACGGTGTCAACTGTTGTCAAGTCAGAGATTGATCAATGAGTAGTTCTATGTCACTTTAAGGCCAGATGTTACTCTTTGACTGGAAGTCTGATTGAATTTAAAATTAGGGTTTATTACTTTAGGCATCAAGGATCAAAGTTACTTGGTCACTTTTAAAAAGTGTTGAAAAAGCCCTGTTTCTACAAATTTTAGCCACTGCCATTTAAACCTATATTCACAATATCTGAACTCACTGCATGAGAGCATTCTGACTGCTCTGATTTTATTTCCTCTGACCTCCCATCCTAATTAATTTCAGCACCTCTTCCCCTGCTTCTGATTTCTTTGCCTGCACAGCAGGGAAGAAAAAAAGAGCAGAATCATGTGCTGCTCTCTATGGGTGCTAACCTCTGACTCTGGGGAGGGATCCTTATTTTGTTTCTTCCAAATTTAGTTGTGGCCAATGCACAGATATTTAGGTAACAGTGGAGACAACATGAGTTACAGAAATCCCAACCCCATTTTCTATCAAGTACCAGTAAAATGCTAGCTAAATTTTTTTTGTGTTGAATTGATATTTCAGTGGTAAATTATATTGTATCAGTAAGAAACCCAGCAGGAAACAAATGACACATTTATACTGGGTGTGTGGGGGCAGAGCTTACGGAAACAAAGATTTGTACCATATTACAGGGAGCCATTAGTACCTTCAGGAACTATAACCACAGCTTGGAGGACAGCTGTATGGAGTGGGCTGCCTTACATAAGTGTGGCTTCCATTAATGGGACACAGCCATCACATAGCTATCAGGCAAAGAAGGAATTGGGAGAAAATACCCCTACTTCACTGTCCACCTGCCCTCCTGACCCTAGTCTCCTACCAAATGCTGCCCACTGCCTGACAATTTTCTGTTCTCTTACCTACAGAAAGCCTGATAGCACAGGGTCCTGACTATCATAGGACCATGTGGATCAGCATTTATTCCCACCCTGGAAGTAGGAAAGAAGTGCAAAAAACAGAGCAGATAAGGGGCAGAATGGCTTTAGTGGTTAAACAGAAGATATTCAACACTCATGACTTTCAATTTCAAGACAACTATACAATTTAAATCATTCAAAAGACATAGCTGAGATATGTATCACCCTATTATTTTCTCTAACTATGAGATTTTGTGATTGCTTATATTGTTTATTAACAGGACCATATACTTCCTATGTTTCTGATTGCCTTCCTTCCTTCTTTATGCATTCCACAACTGTTTTGTTTTCTTTTTTTTTTTTCTGTATCACACCACTTAGATTGCAATGTAAT
>NW_016107565.1:1707872-1713236 GCF_001604975.1 Cebus imitator | reverse complement strand
TATTAGAGAGAAAGAAAGAGAGAGAGAGAGAGAGAGAAAGACAGCTCCCACACTGTCATGGGAGGGGACACAGAGAAGGAATCCCACAACTGTTTCTTAAATATTATGCTCTGAGAGAGGGTGCAGTGCTTAAGAACTCATATCCTGGAATCACACCGACAGTATTCAAAAGCTGGCCCTGCCACTAACAATTTGTGTGTCTTTAGACAAATCCATTATCTTTTTGGGTCCTCATAGAGCTGTGTCAAGATTAAATGCAACAGCTTAGAACCATGTGATACATAAATTATATGTAAGTGTTTAGACACTTGGGATACAAAATAAAAAATAAATAAAAGTAAATTAAAACTCATGGGAAAAAGACAGATGAGTAAATCAATAATTATAATAAAAATTATAATAAAATACCTGGACCAATATAGGCATGTCCAAGGCCTATAGAAGCCCAAAGAAAAGAGCAATTAAGAGTGCTTGCAAGCTCAGAGCAGTCTTTATGGAGGATGCATAGTTTGACCTTAAGGAACAAACAGTAGTTTCTTCATGTTTTGTATACTCAGAGAATACCTTCTTTTCAGGCAGAGAAGATGGTATGCCTCAGGGCACAGAGGTTGAAAGGGAACAAGTGCTTCAGCATGTCTGTAACTTAGGTTGCTTTTGGGAAAATGATGGGAGACAAGACTGGAGAGGCAGGAAAGCTGAGATTATGAAAGGCCCTCTATGATAACAAAGTTGAAGAGATTTAAATAGTTCCCAAATTAACTTAATAGTGTGCAAGGGTGGAACTAGTGGGTCAAAGGAGTAGAGACAAAAATGTCTCTGAAAATTAATATGACTATCCTTTCCTTTTCAACACTAGACTCAAGGTATTCTTTCCTTTTCCTCATTTTTCTTAGTCTCTGGCTTACAGTGTTTCATTCCATTCTCTCTCTCAATTATCATGGGACAATAGAAAATAGTGTGGGCATTGGAATCAGGTAGATGTTTAGTAGAATCTCGGTTGAGCTATTTCTACATATATAACTGTGGTTAGCTTATCAGAACTTGATTTTTTTTATCCATTAATGGGAAATAATGGTGACTGGCTAATGGCATTGCAATAAAAATTCCATGAGTTAAAATGATTATAGCATTCAGCAATCCTCTTTCTAAAACATAATCAATAATGTCAGCTAATATTCTTATCTTCCTGGAAACCAAATCTGTGTTTCAACATTAAGGTACTCCAGTCCCCTACCTGTCTACTAATTTTTTCACCAGTTGCCTTAGCTTTGATTCCCTAGAAAACATAGTTGATGCAAAGATTATAGACTAATACTTTATTGATGAGCTTGGGAAGGTGCATATCTAAGATGGAAAGATGTGGGGGGTCGGAATATATAAACAGAGAAATTGGAGAATGGAATATAAGGTAGTATGTTACTAAGCTGGCCACAGCCTTACAAGAAGCACAGCTGAATGATTATGTGAGTCATGTGGACAATCTGTGCTTTAGAACCACCTGTTTTGGGGGAAGAGGGGTTAGCAATTTATCTACTGGTCTCCTTCCCATCTCTTGCTCCTTGATGGTCAAATTGGTCAAATTTCATCTCTCAGGCTTTAAATTCTCCACAATTCCATGCTTTTATCTAGCCCCTGTGGGATGATTCCTGTGTCCTGTGGAGTCAAATCTGGGTACTGGAGCTGCTATAGTTTATGTTTCAATGGACAAGAAAAAGGCAGCTGTAACCACAGTTGTTCTGTCCTTAAGCCTGCATGAGCCTGAGGCAACTGGTAACATTAGAAGGGGAGCCAATGGAAGTGATCATGAGTGTGTCACTTATGTCATATTCTATTCATTAAAAGCTAAGCGATAATTCTGGCCAATAATCAAAAGACGAGAATTTGACTCCATCCTTTTTGTTTGTTTGTTTTTTTGTTTTGAGATGGAGTTCCGCTCTTGTTGCCTAGGCTGGAGTGCAATGGCATGATCTTTGCTCACTACAACCTCTGCCTCCTGAGTTCAAGCGATTCTCCAGCCTCAGGCTCCCAAGTAGCTGGGATTACAGATGCAATACCCAGCTAATTTTTGTATGTTTAGTAGAGACAGGATTTCACCATGTTGGCCAGGCTGCTCTTGAACTCCTGACCTCAGATGATCTGCCCTCTTTGGCATCCCAAAGTGTTGGGATTACAGGCATGAGCCACTACTTCCGTCTGACTCGACCTTTTGATAGAAGCATCAAAGAATTTACAGACATCTTTTAAAATCACTACAGAATGATTTGAGAACAAGTTGCAAACATAATAGCTCATCACTCCCAAATACTCACTTTGATTTGCACCAAAGCAAAAACTTTTTTACGTAACCACAAAACAACCATACAAATCAGAAAGTTAACATTAATAAAACACTTCCAAACAAATTAACAGGCCCCATCCAAATTCCACTAACTACATGCACACACACACAAACACACACACGTATCTTTTTGATTTCTTGTCCAGGATTCAACCCAAGTACCTGCATTGCATTGTTATCATGTCTCTTTCATTTCCTTCGTGTTTCCCTATCTGTCATAACCTTGATAGCCCTAAAGCATCCAACCTTTTATTTTGTGATATATCCCTCATTCTGGGTCCCTGCAATATTTTCCCATATCCAAACATAGGCCACACATTCTTGACAGTGATACTACAAAAATGATGCTTGTCTTTTCAGTACATCACACTAGGAGGCAAACAACATCAATATATCCCACTTTATACTCTGTGTGATTATTGATCACCTGGTAAAATTGGTGTCTTCCAGGATTTTTCATGAGAACATCACCAGTTTCACCTTTGTGATTTATATGTGTTTCATAGAGAGGTAATATCTTATTTTTTATCAAACATATTCCCAAGAATCCACAATCACTGTGATGGTTGTCAAATGTTACTTTTCTTTTTTTCCCACTTATTCTCTATTAACTGTCCCTCTATATGTAGAAAATGTTTTTCCTTCTGTCCCGTTTATTTATATCAGCATGGATGAATGTATTTAAATTTTATTCAGTGTGTTGTACTCTGCCATTACTGTTGTGTGATGACTAAATTGCACCAGAATAACCAGTGGAGCTTCTTCAACCTGGCCTTTATGTCCTTTTCATATGTCCACATCCTCATTCTTTAAGTACCCCCCCACACTTTATTGGCACAACAAGATATTCCAGCCTCATCTTATCCTTTCCCTTGTTCATCCCCTAAAATCAGCTTTCCTGGTTCCCTTTAGTGAAGAATGGTATGTAGAAACCAAGATCTGAGTACTCAATATACTTGTTTCTGTAGAGCTTTTTTGGTTTTAGGACTCTCAGTGGATGCAGCTAGAAAATATGTGCACATATATATGTATATTTGTGTGTATGCATGATATATGTATGGGTATATACCCATTCATATTTCACTGTATTCATATTTTAAACTTGAGTTCATACCAATTTTTAACATTTCCACTTAATCCCTTAGAATTCTTTGTAGTCTTTTCTGTTTCTATATTTGATAGTGAGAAGTCTGGCTAATCTTATCCTCGGTATGTTTCTGATTCTCACCCTTCTTCATATATACTTAACCTCCCAACTCTACTACCTGCCTTTTTAGCCAGCTTCTACTTCTCTGGCCCTCAGACACAATATCACCTACTTGACCCTACTATCTCCTCAACCTCTGGTGCCACCATCACTGCCATCTAACTCTACCCATTCCATCCACTTTGAAAGAAAAGGGAAGGAGAAAAGACTTAAGTCTTTTCTGATAACTGCTTTCTCTACTCAGTATGCTTTTTTTTTTTCTTTTGTCTTTCTTAGTCTACTCAGTGAGATAACTGAAGATAGTACCTCTTCTGTGCAGTCTTTACCTCTTTTCCAACCTTCAACCCCAAGGAGACTTTGCTAATACCTCCTTTGTGCCTTCAGCTAAGGACAGGGGCTACATTTTATTTGTCTTCATGTTCTTAGTACCTTATTTTTTTCTATAAATATTAGAAACTAAGCAAAGGTTTTATAAATGAATAACTAGTGAATGACAAGTCCTCCATAATAGCATGGTGATTAAGACTTTATACAAGTTGTGTGAAATTGGGCAGGTTATTTTACTTCTATGACCTTCAGTTTTCTCACCTATTAATGGAGGTGAGAATAATTCCTTCATAATATTGGTATGAGGATTAAATTACGTAATGAATATTAAGAAAATGTTTTGCTGTACTAGCACAGTTTCAGTGTTCAATAAATTAATGATAGCTATTATTTGTAATTATTCTCTGTACATATACATATGATAGCACTTATCTATTGCATATTAATTATTTTTTCACATGTGTATCTTGCCTGCTGCATATTCACATGTGTATGTTTTCCTACTGCTGTAAAGAACTGCCTGATTCTGATAATTTGTAAAGGAAAGAGGTTTAATAGTCTCACAGTTCAGCATGCCTGGGAAGATCTCAGGAAACTTACAATTATGTTGGAAAGTGAATGGGAAGCAAGGCACCTTCTTCACAAGGAGGCAGGAAAGAGAAATGCCAAGTGAAGAGGAGAAGAGCCCTTGGTAAAACCATCAGATCTCATAAGAACTCACTCACTATCATGAGAATACCATGTGGAAACCACTCCCATAATTCAATCACTCCCACCTGGTCTCACCTTTAACATGTGGGATTATGGGAATTATGGGGCTTACAGCTCATGATGACATTTGGGTAGAGAAATAAAGCCTAACCAAATCATTGCTGCATAGGAAAAAAAATTCAAAAGCAGTGGTAAATAATAGGTACATATTTACTTTACTTACTTTGTATTGTTTCCAGTCTATATTAGAGAGTATTTTTGCTTCAAAATTACATCTTAATTTAAAAATATATTATTAATTTTAAAGAATACTGCATTAATGGAGCAAAGAAAAAAATATGGTTTCAAATACTAGATTAGGCACTCACTCTCAACATTAATCCAAAGAAAATGGAAAGTGTATTAAAAACGTAATAATGCCTAAGAGTGAAAAGAGAAAATTTACAATTGTTTTGAGGCTGTAGGGTATTCCTAAGATAAATCAATGTAAATAAACATATAAATAAATGCTTATTTGTTATTATTGTGTTTTGTTGCTCAAACACAAGTTTTGTTCTCCCCTAAATTACTTACTCCTGTGCCTTTTTATCATAGGCATAACAATCATTATGATTCACTGAATAAATATTCAAATGTGCTGTGTTAGAAGAAAGTTTACGCTGCTACCCTAAATAAACTTCTCGTTAAATCCAAGGAAACAGAGTTAAAATAGCAATAAGAAAACATTTAAAAATAATTAGAGTAGATGCCCATCACAAAATTAAGTGGGGAAATTGTATTT
>NW_016107565.1:1663215-1707846 GCF_001604975.1 Cebus imitator | reverse complement strand
AAAAAAAAAAAAAAAAAAAAAAAAAAAACCAGAAGGGTAGGAAGCAATAAAAAACAACAATCATTAAAATCATTAAATATTTAGGAAATGACAAAATAATTTTTCAATATTTAAGTTAATTTGTAATTAGATGAAACTAAACAGTGTATTAGTAAATTGAAATGTATAATATATAAATATATAAATGTATATATGTGTATGTATATGTGTATTATATATATATGGAATTATTGAATTCTTCTAGAATGCAAAATAGAGAACCTTTAAAAATGAGAATTTGAAAGGTTGAGCAACATTAGGTCTAAATTTCCAATTTTCATCATTCACTTTGAATGAATTTCAGAAAGATGAGGACATATAATAAACAACATTTTAGAGGAAATAATGGTAACAATTTCCTAAAACTGAAAAAAAGTTACAAGGTATTTCACAGAAGTAATATATTGAACACCTAGCAGAAAAACTAGATTTTAACATGAGTACATTTAAAAACAAGTCTGAAAAGGAGTCCTAGCTCGTGAAAGAATGGAGAAGAAGGAGAAGATTAATTATGAAAGAATTAAAAACAATTTTGTATCATATTTCTTATCAGGAATGCTAAATGGATAAAATAATAGAGGAAATTATCTTCAAAATGTTGAGGGCAAATAATTTTGAAGTAAAATTTTATACCTTAACCACTGCTATTCTGAGGGCAAAATAAAGACATTTCAGATGAAGGACCTATTCTTTCAATAACAAACAATTTTTAGAAGAAGGTATGAGTAACAAACTGTGAGCATAGTAATAGTGTCACCCCCAATCACCTAGCACTTTACCACACCTATTCCCTGTTTAATCTTTTTCTTTTCTGTACCATGTATCACATTCTAAACTAAGATGTTATTTATTTGTTATTATAGTTTGCAAACATTCAATGGAATACATGCTTTCAGAGAGCAGAAATCCCTATCTTTTTATTCATTATTGTATCCCAGATACCTAGAACAGCATCTGACAGATTTAAATACAGTTGTCCCCCTTGTTCATAAGGATATGTTTTAGTAACCCCAATGGGTGCCTTAAACCACAGATACTCCTGAATCTTATACAGGCTATGTTATTTTCTCTCTAGACAGACAGACAGACAGAAAGACAGACAGATAGATAAATAGATAGATAGAATAAAGATTAATTTGTAAATTAGACACAAAAAGAGATTGACAGCACTAAGAATAAAATAGAACAATTATATAATATACTGTCATAAAAGTTATGTGAATGTGCGCTCTCTCTCTCAAAATAATTTACTGTACTACACTTACCTATTTTTGGACCATTGTTGATGCTAGGTAACTGAAACTACAGAAAGCAAAATGCAGATAAGAGGAACTAGTGTATGAGATGATCAGCTATTTGTTGTATAAACTAATAACCGAATGATGTTTTAAAATATGTGAAGTGTTCACTCTGATGATAGTTTCTTTAGCTGTGCAGAACCTTTTTAGTTTAATTAGATCCCATTTGTCAATTTTGGCTTGTTTTTGCCATTGCTTTTGGTGTTTTAGTCATGAAGTATTTGTCCATGCCTATATCCTGAACAGTATTGCCTAGGTTTTCTTCTAGGGATGCAGCCCAGGGATGAAGCCAACTTCATCATGATGTATAAACTTTTAGATATACTGCTGGATTCAGTTTGCCAGTATTTTATTGAGGATTTTTGCTACAGAATGGGAGAAAATTTTTGCAATCTATCCATCTGACAAATGTCAAATATACAGAATCCACCAAGAACTTAAACTAATTTACAAGAAGAAGCAACCCCGTCAAAAATGGGTGACGGATATGAACAGACACTTCTTAACAGAAGACATTTGTGCAGCCAACAAACATATGAAAAAAAGCTCATCATCACTGGTCGTTAGAGAAATGCAAATAAAAACCGCAATGAGATACCGACTCACACCAGTCAGAATGGTGATCATTAAAAAGTCAGGAAACAACAGATGTTGGAGAGGGTGTGGAGAAATAGGAATGTTTTTACACTGTTGGTGGGAGTGTAAATTAGTTCAACCATTCTGGAAGACAGTGTGGCAGTTCCCCAAGTATCTGGAACCAGAAATATCATTTGAACCAGCAATCCCATTATTGGGTATATACACAAAGGATTGTAAGTTATTGTAATATAAAGACATAGGCACATGTATGTTCATTGCAGTACTGTTCACAATAGCAAGGAGTTGGAACCAACCCAAATGCCCATCAATGATAGACTGGATAAGAAAAATACAGCACATATACACAGTGGAATACTACACAGCCATAAGAAAGGATGCATTCATGTCCTTTGCAGGGACATGGATGAAGCTGGAAACCATCATTCTCAGCAAACTAATACAGGAACAGAAAACCAAATACTGCATGTTCTCACTCTTAAGTGGGAGTTGAACAATGAGATCACATGGACACAGGGTAGGGAACATCACACACCAGGGCCTGTCAGGAGGGCAGGGGTCTAGAGGAGGGACAGCATTAGGAGAAATAACTAATAGAGATGACAGGTTGATGGGTGCAGCAAACCAACCTGGCACCTGTATACCTATGTAACAAACCTGCACATTCTGCACATGTATCCCAGAACTTAAAATATAATAAAAATAAATAAAATACGTGAAGTGAATTTGGATCAATTATTTAAAAAAGTTGCCCAACGTTAATAGGCTTTTTTAAGAAGTTGTTGGAACTAGTAGATAAAAAATAATTGAGGGCATAAAAAACTTCAATTTGACAAATATAACGAATTGAATTGAGTATATTTCACTTATTTATCCACAGCAAGACCTGGATATACATGCATTGAATACTAAAGAAAGAACATTAGAAAGCAACAACAAAATGATATCCCAAACCACAAATTTTAAAACACTCACAAATTATTTATGACTTAAAAAAAAACCAAAACATAAACTACAAAGTTTTTACAAGTGAACAATACAATCTCTCCATATTAATTTAGAATTATTTTTTATTTAATAAATAAGAAAAGGTGAAAATACACTAATAAAAATGTTCTAAGATTTCAACTCCAGAAGACAGAAAAAAAGCAATATAATCCAAAAGAAAACTGAATATGGAATACAAAAATATAAAAAGAAATTTAAATTAAAATAAAAGCAGGAGAATAAAAACAAGAGCCAGGCATGGTGGCTCACACCTGTAATCCCAGCACTTTGGGAGGCCAAGCAGGGTGGATGACTTGAGGTCAGGGGTTCAAGACCAGCCTAGCCAATGTGATGAAACCCAATCTCTGCTAAAAATACAAAAAATAGCTTGGTGCAGTGGCATGTGCACCAGAGGTTACAGCAATATAATCCAAAGATTATACAGCAATATAATCCAAATCGGCCGAGATCACACCACTGTAGTCCATCTGGGTGACAAAGCAAGCCTCTGTCTCAAGGGAAAAAAAAAAAAAAAAGAATTTATCAACAGTAGCAAACACTGGTTCTTTGAACGGACTAATACATTTGACAACGTTTTGTAAATATGAAAAAAGAAAACCAGAAAGTAAACCCAAATAGCATTAGAAGTGAGATATAATTATGGCATATTCATAATGGAGATATTTAGAAATATTGTAACACAATTCTGTTACGACTAAACTACCAGCAAACTTTGAAAAATGTCACTTCTCTAATGTTTATAAGTTGCAATATGGGTCCAAATCCCTCCCAGAGAAATAAACAAAAGAAAAACAACAACAACAAAGACACTTAAATAGGAAAATAACCTTAGAAGAAAATAAAATGGTAGTCAGATGCATACCAAACTCATCCATGCAAGAATCTAATTTTTGTTGTTGTACAAATTAACCTAAAGACTAGTAAAACGTGGAAAATTACTAACATTTTCCCTTGTTATTAAAACTAGATAGGATCAGTATAAGAAAAAATATATAGACCATTGTCCCTGATAGACTAAAAAGTCTAAAAAAATATAAAATCAAATCCAGTATTTTAAAGAAATCATTAAAAGCATATTTTATTTCTGCTAAGGATACAAGAATGTTCAAAAATATCTCTAAAACATATTGTTTGGTTAAAAAGGAGAAAGAAATTAATATGGACAGTATAATAAAAGTATGATATATATAATACTGCATAGTTTTTGTGAAGACAATTTTTAGGTTTCTGTGATGTTACATATTAGATATGTCTGTGTGGAATTACACATCTTGAAAAAAGAACTTGAAATATACACATTAAATTGGTGTTAGTGAATAACAGAGGAACTAGGAATGTGTTGATACTGGGGTGTCAGGAGAGACTATAACTTTATCTCAAAGTTACATTTTTAAAATTTGTGTTTATTTTTAATTTTTACTATTGTTTGTTTGAAGACAACTGTATTACTAAGATTTTTTGTGACTTATAAACCAAATAAACCACCACTATAATTTACTGCTAACGTTCATAGTTACACAGTGATGATCCCAGGTATTTGAAGTTTCTTTGGATACACCTCAAGGGTGTTTTAATGGCATTAAAATACTTTTTTTTCAATCTGTTTCAATTCATCCAAGAAACATTTATTAAGGAACATAGCTGAGTAATTTGGAATTCAAAACTGACTGCTGCCTTTGAGTATATATATATATAATGTCTAGTTGGGGAAATAATTCAACCAAAAAGTACCAGACTGAGGACAGATCCTAGGTGAGAAGTATTCATTGTTTTCTATAAGAGTATAGACACAGATAGTGTTCCCTCATTACCTGGTCATGATTCAAGGATTTGCCGTATCCTATAGAAATTATAAGAATAAGAAAAGCCTTTGGGATTTGAGGGAAATACACATTTATGTCTATGTGTGTGTATATTTATGCATATATGTAGTACAGAGAGAAATCTGAGATCTTATCATAATTTTTCTGTTAAGTAAATGGCCTCTGGCAACCTCATTAGCTCTGATGACCTCGGATTCTTCATCTACTAAAAGAAAGAAATACACTAATCATTCTCTTAAGATCATTTTATCCAGTCTTACCTGTAAGAGTGGCAAAATAAATAAATAAATAAATAAATACAATAACATTGGAGAATATATTTTTTTTTTTCTGAAATATCTCCACAACAAAGAGCATATATCTACCTAACTTGTAGTATGGGTACCATATGCCTGCAACCCTTGGAAGGTGACTTTTATCTTCTATTTTTGCAGAAATTGAGAAAGAAAGTTGCGGTGATCCTGGTACACCCTTATATGGAATTAGAGAAGGTGATGGATTTTCTAATCGTGATGTTTTAAGATTTGAATGCCAGTTTGGATTTGAATTAATTGGAGAGAAATCCATTGTTTGTCAAGAGAATAACCAATGGTCTGCAAACATACCCATCTGTATCTGTGAGTACCAAATGTTTTGCTTCCAGACGGCATATGTTACCCTGTCCTTGCATATAATTGCTTTTGTAATTAATTGCAAAGAGCTGCATCCTTGTAATTATTTTGGATGAGTTGCACTCTGTGGTGCTATCTTTAACAAGTGTGCTTATGCCAAATTATAAATTTTATTACAGATTTAAATACAGTTACCATAGTTCACTTGGTAATTGCAAAATATATATTACATATGTTCTTATAACATTTTATTTTGTGGCATTTTATACTTTCTAAATAGCATACTTCTTATGGAAATTATACATCTGAATGAATTCTAATAGACTCATTTATTTTAATAAGATAGTATATGTTTATTTGCAATCAAAAACATTGAAATATTTTAAGCTTATGTTGTGTGTATAATACATTAACTTATGTTTGCTTGTAGATGCTTACACTAATGCATGAGGTGCCCTTTTTTAAATTGCGTAGAATAAAATTCATTAACATTAATGATATACAATATGCTGGGATTAAAATTGTATTTCTTCAAATACATTAAGATATTGACATTTGACTACAGCAAAAATATTATTGTGCTGCCTATTCATGCACTTGGTGGGCTCAATTAAATACTGTCTTTATTACATTAAAATGAAGGGAGTATTTTTAGAATCTGGCAGAAATTTCCCTAATAACAATATATTGTGTTTGCTCTTCAGGAAGTCTAGAAGAGGAAGAGTGCACAGGTCCCCATCACAGAACCTTTTTATTTTAGTTCTTATCTTTATCCAAGATCACTTTGTGAAGTTCTTTTAAGAGAAGAAAATATATTAGGAGGGTCTGATTTGATTCACTAAAGCTTAGTAATACTTTGAAATACTTTTGGTGAAAATTTTTAATTCTAGGTGTTCTTCTAGGAAGACAATGTTGGCTTAATACTGGATAATCCATTAATGTAATATATCACATCAAAAATTGAAATATTTTAAGAGCATTTTAATAGACTCCAAAATGCATTTAGCAAAAATATTGAAAATATTGTTGACTAAAACCAATTTTTAAAACATTCTTGAATACTACAAAACATTCTCTACTATTTTAAAATTAAGTCTAATACCCTGATATATGATTAAAAATGTGGCAATTAATAATGTTTTATATACCAGTAATAACTAATTTGAAAATACATTTGAAAGAGAATGTGTTCAGAAAATAGTTACAAAATACATATAAATAATCCTTACATAATTCCCAATAACTCATATCAAAAAAATTATAAAACTTTACAAGAAAATTTTATGATAACAAAATACACATAGATGCCATGTTCCTGAATGATAAATCATTATATCAAATACATGAATTATATAGAAATTGCTTTGCAATTTTAGTCAAAATTCTAACAGTTTCTCTGGAAACTTGACCAACTGCATTGACAGATAGCTAAGTGAAAAGCAGGCAAGAGTAGATATAAGAATTTTGTAAAAGTAAAGTGCTTTTGTGGATGCTGAAGGATAATATTAAGTTATGAGTGTGGTACTAACAAAATTGTAACACATTGGTCAAGGGAAGTTACATAACAACTACATCTGATATAATTAAGAATTTAAAGTATGATATAAGCACCTGTCTATCTGATAAGGGCGATTAAAATGGTGTCTTTGGTTAGCTCTTGTTCCAAGTGGGGATCATTTAGATCAAGAGATGGCAAATAGACTATGGGTCAAATCCACTCTCCTGCCTGCATTTTTAAGTAAAGTTTTATTGGAACATAATCAAACACTTTCATTTACTGATTGTTCCTGGATGCCTTCCAACTACAATTGCAGAATTAAATAGTTGCAAAAGAGATCGTATGGTTTGCAAAGCCAAAGCATTTACTACCTACTCCTTTACAGAAAAGGTTTTCTGACCCTTAACTTTTATCAGAAGTTAAAGAATCAAATTATTCCAGTATGCAGGCAGGAAAGAGTGTGAAAAGGGAATGTGTGCACACATTTTGGAAGTGGTAGAAAGCTTGGGTGCTTTAACTTTTCAAGAAAAGCTAGAATAAAAGATGCTTTTCCCCTAAAAATGAAATATGATGATTTACAAATGTGATTTTAAATTTTTATGGGGGCAGAAGAAAAAAAAATCAAGCCAAACACATCTGCAATCTAAATTCAATCCAATGACGGTCAGTTTGCAAGCTCCAGTTTAACTTATAAAATTATGCAGAAAAAAATAAATTTGAAGTACAAATATTTTTTGAATGATAAAAGTTAGAGAAATATCAATTGATAGATATAGTCATACCTATGGTTTTATATTTGTGTAGATAGAGAAATTGATATTAGTGTAATGTCTGAATGTTAATAAAATATATGATCCTAAAAAAAAGTAAGAAATGCAAACTTATTTTAATATTCAAATTAAAACAAATTATTTATGCCAAAATAGTTTTAAAGTAAGAAAATAATGAGAAACTTTTATGCATATTATCTACTGAGAGATCATAATGTTAAAGGATTAGAGTTTATAAGCAGATTATTTTTTAAAAGAAAATAAAAATGTCTAATAAACCTATGAAATCTTTAACTTCTCTAGTAGTCAAAGAAATGCAAGTTAAGACAATGAGTTATCACTTTTTTTATCTATGGAAGAAAACGAAAATAATCACAATACTATACTGGCACAGTTGTATTCTCCGATATTTCTGTTATTTTTCAATAATATTGAAATAACTTTTTAAATCATAAAAATAGCAAAATGTTTTGAGTCTTAAATTCATATCCTTTGTCAAACTAAGTACTTTTTTTGAAAATGTATGCCAAGGAACTAACAAACAACAACAAAAAACTTTCCTCAAGAATATGGTCACTGTTATTTATATTTCAAAATTTTAAATGTCAAACATTAGAATAACAGATTAATTTTTATATATCCATATAAATTAATGGGGTGGGAGTTTTAAATAATAAGTATACATTTTGCTTAAATAATTGACTTAAAAAACTCACATATTAAATATAGGAAAACATAATTTAGTACAAAATGTAGGGAATTCAATTTTTTAATAAATACATAATAAAAGGTCAGGTACCGTGGCTCACACCTGTAATCCCAGCACTTTGGGAGGCCAAGATGAGCGAGTCACCTGAGGTCAGGAGTTTGAGACCAGTCTGACCAATATGGTGAAATCCCGTCTCCACTAAAAATACAAAAAATAGCTGGGCGCGATGGTAAGCGCCTGTAATCCCAGCTACTTGGGAAGCTGAGATGGGAGAATCATTTGCACCAGGGAGGTGGAGGTTGCAGTGAGCTGAAATCACACCACTGCACTCTAGCCTGAGTGACAAAGTGAGACTTGGTCTCCAAGGGATGAAAGGTAATGAAAACATTGGAAAATAATATATCAATACTTAAACTTTGATTTCCTTTGAGTAATATATCATTTTCTTTTGTTTCTTTATCTTTCCTCTGCTTTCTAAATGTTCTATGTGAATCTTCAAATCAGATATTTTTAAAAGTTAAAAAAAAAAAACTGGAGAAGGAGAAAGATTTCATTTCAGTGTGATGCAAGAGCTGTTCTTCAGGTTTTAGATGCCAATAATGGCTGTTATAGAAGTTAATTTATCTTCTTATTTGTGTTGAAAACTATCAGAGCATCCACTGCCACCATAGAAATGAAACTTACACATTTATAACCACCACCCTGAGTGTTTTCTGAGCTACAGGATTATTTTGCTGTTAATATCCACCTAATATTTTTTGTCTTCAATTATTTCAAGAATCTTATTCCTTTTTATGGAAACTTCTATTTATTTCTTTTATTTTTAAGCACTGAAATGAACACTTTACACAGTGTAACATAGACAAGATATGTGTCAAAAATTGCTTATTCCAGTTATATTTTTGTGCATTATTTAAGGGTAGAGCCTTAAGTTTATCCTAAGTACTAGTTGCCTTTTTCAATATGTAAAAATAGTAAGCTTTTTTGTTCTGTTTTGTAAGATAATTTATGTAATTTAATATTATCTTATACTGCTAATTGATTGTAATTTTCAAATATGACAAAATAAGGTGAAACATTATTATTGAATATTTATTGGATTTTATAATCTTCCTATTTCACCAGTTCCCTGCCTCTCTAACTTTACTGCACCAATGGGAACAGTTCTTTCTCCTGATTACCCAGAAGGGTATGGAAATAATTTAAATTGCATCTGGACAATAATCTCTGATCCAGGGAGCCGGATACATCTTTCTTTCAATGACTTTGATTTGGAATCCCAGTTTGATTTCCTTGCTGTTAAAGATGGTGACTCTCCAGATTCTCCAATTCTTGGAACATTTACTGGGGCTGAGGTGCCTTCCCATCTTACTAGCAATAGTCACATACTGCGATTGGAATTTCAAGCTGACCACTCAATGTCAGGACGTGGCTTTAACATCACTTACAACAGTAAGTTTCTGTTTCTGTTTTATTCCCCGTATTTCTACAAATTTGAGCTGAAAAGTTGATCACGCATCACTTGTTTCCTGGTTAAGAAAATTTGTAAAAGCTGTAAATCTCATTATGCCAAGGATGGTTATTTTGTCCTTCATTTCCGACCACATTTTACTCCCTATTATTATTAATATTTTTCTTTGTTTGTGAGAGGTCCAATATCAAGGAAATATGTTTCAAATATTGTTATATAAGCCAATATATTTATCATTGTTATATCAGCCAACATATTTATACCTTAGCATAAACTCAAAGCTATTATAGACCACATACTTTGTTATTTGTATGCAAAATAAAAGATAAATAGGGCTTCCCTTGAAGATATTCATATACCAATAGATGTTAAACAACTAATCATGGCCTGAAATTAAAATTCCAAAGAAAAAATTCACATGACTACAGTATCATCATAGAGAAGGAAATAATTAACTTTGGATCTTTGCTTTGTTTTAGGTTTTAATAACTGAGCCACAGTATGCACATTAGTAAAACCACAATGGATTGCTATAAAGAATAAATTAGTGATGCATGTGAATAATTTAGCACAGAGTACATGGTACTTAGTAAAAGCTTAATAAACATTAAGTTTATTAAGCTTAATAGCCATTATTGTTTAGTTGGTTTTTGAACAATTATCATGACATCTTATGTTGTGTGAGATGTTGAATATTATTTATCTGCAAAAATGTTTATAATTATAGAAAAAAGATGAATCACATAAAGAAGAAAAACCTTAGTGGATTAACAATGCTTACATACTAATGCTTCTGTTTGCAAATATTTTACCTGAAGCCATAGAATACAAGTAATTTTTACTTCTTCTCCTTGAAGCTTTTACACTATGTCAGATATTGACCAATTGGATGAGTTAATATTTAATTATCACATAATAATAGGATTTAGGTTTCAGCTCTTCTTGTGACTTTTTAAAAATAATTTCACACCTCGCTCCAACCCTCACCTATTCAATGTTAAACTTTGGCAGGTAGTAACAAAGCATAATTGTGGTGTTCTCCAAGAGACACTAGTGGTGAATACTGTTGCTGTAAGTTGTAAACATGTAATTGCATATTATTAAAGTTAAATTAGCTGTGACATATGTCATAGAAGCTTGCTGTATAAAATGACTGCTTTATCTGAGAATCAATTCATACATATGTCTAAACAATAGATATGTATGTGCATCTATCTATTTATAATTTCTATTTTGTCTTAAATGCATAATATTTTTAACTTTAATATTGATAGTCCTTCAGGGAATTATGAAAATATGTCTTCCTGTTCCTGATTCTGTTCTATAGTAAATAATTTAATTGATAATGTGCATATTATTTTATTTAACACTTATTACTAAGATTCATTTTTCTGAAAAAATAATCAGGTAACATATATTAGAGTTACCCTGCTTAATCAAAATTGAGCTTTTAAGACTACAAAATAAAACAATAATTAGAAATAAGTTTACATACAAAACATATTTTATATATTCTAAAACTTACCTTAATATTGTTTTGCACTGTTTTACTTAAAATAAGAAGAATAGATAGTAAAATTATACGATTTATAACCAGCATCAAAGTGATCATTAGTGAGAAAATTTTAAATAACTGCATGTATTAGTGCAATATGAATATAATAATTTATAAGCATATCACAAAATATATTTTATACTTTTACACTTTGCAACCTTATTCTTCTATTTATATTATAATGCATTAAAATTTTATAATACACAACTAGTCACTCAAATGAATACAGAGAAAAATTTGGGTGGTTCACGTAATCTATTTTCTACGAAAAATTCAAATAAACACATTTTTATTATACTCTGCTATTTGCTGTACCTTGGCTGAATACACACTGTGAGAGAAACAAGGTAGAATAAGGTAATGGCCCTGAGGTCAAGAACTCATGTTCTCCTGAGGGACATGAGACAAATAACCCAAGATACAATAAGTTGTTGAGAAAAAAATTAAAAGCCAGTTCAGGAGATACATTTAAATTCTATCAAGTCCTATGACCATAGCCATGCACCTTAACCTTCCCTGAGTCTAACATTACTCTTTTTAATAGATGGCAATACTTTCCTCATCAGCTGTTCTAATTATTAAATGAGATAATAACATATCACTGTGCCTAGAACACAATAATTGCAAAAGAATTAACTCTCTCCGCTTTTCCCAGATGGCAGAAAACAAATGTCATGGAAAATTATAAAGAAATTGTAAAACTTTCATACTAGATTGAGACATTTCACTTTAATTCTTACAATGAGACTCACTCTTTCTTTCTATTCTGAACAGAGTGAATAAAGAAAAGTTTCCAAAGAGATATAGTCAATTCATTTGTATTTTAATTAATTGAAATTCTAACCAGTTTATACTGGAAATATTTGCATAATCTTAGCTAGTCTCATGATATCCAGAAATAAGCAGAAATAATTCTGTTTTGAAATTTTATAATTGTAGAGTATAATTTGTGTTTTAAAACATTCACATTTATTGCACATCACAGGCAAATATGTATGGTCAGAGAAGAACCTCCAAATTTAAAATAAAGATTTTGTAGAAATAAACACAACCTTTAAAACATCTCTCTCTTGCTTTTTTTTTTTTTTTTTTTTTGCCCAAAATAGAGAAGGATCTCACTCTAGCTAATGTTGTGTGTTTGTGTGTTTTTCTTTGCATATTATTTATAAAGCATTTGGACACAATGAATGCCCTGATCCTGGAGTACCAATCAATGCACGGCGGTTTGGGGACAACTTTCAATTAGGAAGTTCAATTTCAGTTATTTGTGAAGAAGGATTTATTAAAACCCAGGGAACAGAAACAATTACATGTATTCTTATGGATGGAAAAGTAATGTGGAGTGGACCAATTCCAAGATGTGGAGGTAAGTATAGTAGTGAGTGAGAAATAGTACCTCATCATCATTATGTAAAAGAAACCACAACAGGAAACACATTATCCTACCAGGACTGTCATAATCATTATCTTAAAATATTACTTGGTATTCTATATTAAACACAAGTTGTTAACGAAATTACACTTTTAATTTTTCATGTTAAAATAAATTTTTAGAAATCTGTTAGAATCTTACTTTTTTCTTTAAAAATGCTCTTATTAAAAGATACACATTAATAAATGGTAACTATTGGTCACATATGGAAAATCTCTTTAGTATACTTTTTAAAAAAATTTTTTATTGTACTTTGGACTCTGGGGTACATGTGTATATCCTGCATCCTGCAGGATTGTTGCATAGATACATACATACAATGGTGGTTTGCTGTCTCCATTCCCTCCCTGCCCTGCCCCCATCACCTACCTCAGGCATTTCTCCCAGTGTTATCCCTCCCCATCCTCCCCTCCCCATGCTGTCCCTCCTCTCCCCTCCCCTCCACCCCCTCCACTTAGCCCAGTGAGTGTTGTTCTCTTCCCTGTGCCTAGGTGTTCTCATTGTTCGTCAGCCACCTGTGAGTGAAAACGTGGTGATTTGTTTTCTGTTCTTGTATCAGTTTGCTGAGAATGGTGGTTTCTAGATTCATCCATGTCTCTACAAAGGACACAAACTGTTTTTTATGGCTGCACAGTAATCCATGGTGTATATGTACGACATTTTCTTTGTCCAGTCTATCATTGATGGGCTTTGGGGTTGGTTTCAGGTCTTTGCTATCATAAACAGTGCCACAATGACCATACACGTGCATGTGTCTTTATAAAAAATGATTTATAATCCTTTGGGTAAATATCCAGTAATGGGATTGCTGGGTCAAATGGAATTTCTATTTCTAGATTCTTGAGGAATCGCCACACTGTCTGCATAACGGTGGAACTAATTTACACTCCCATCAACAGTGTAAAAGTGTTCCTTTTTTTCACATCCTCTCCAGCATCTGTTGTCCCAAGATATTTTAATGATCACCATTCTAATTAGCGTGAGGTGGTATCTCATGCCAGTTAGAATGACAATAATTAAAATATCTGGAGATACCACCTCAATGTGTTTTTGATTTGCATTTCTCTTATGACCAATGATGAGCTTTTTTTCATATGTTTGTTGACCTCATAAATGTCTTCTTTTTGAAAAGTGTCTATTCATATTCTTCACCCACTTTTGAATGGGTTTGTTGGTTTTTTTCTTGTAAACCTGTTTTAGTTCTTTGTAGATTCTGGCTATTATCCCTTTGTAAGATGAGTAGATTACAAATTTTTTTTTCCATTTGGTTGGTTGCTGGTTCACTCTAATGATTGTTTCTTTTGCTGTGAGGAAGCTCTGGAGTTTAATTAGATCCCATTTGTCTATTTTGGCTTTTGTTGCCAATGCTTTTGGTGTTTTAGTCATGAGGTCCCTGTCTATGCCTATGTCCTGAACGGTGTTGCCAAGGTTTTCTTCTAGGGTTTTTATGGTGTTAGTTCTTGTGTTTAAATCTTTAATCCATCTGGAGTTAGTTTTTGTATAACGTGTAAGAAAGGGGTCTAGTTTCAGCTTCCTACATATGGCTAGCCCATTTTCCTAACACCATTTATTAAACAAGGAATCCTTTCTCCATTGCTTGTTTTTGTCCAGTTTGTCAAAGATCAGAGGGTTGTAGATGTGTGGTGTCCTTTCTGAGGCCTCTGTTCTGCTCCATTGGTCTGTATCTCTGTTTTGGTATAAGTACCATGCTGTTCTGATTGCTGTAGGCTTGTTGTATAGTTTGAAGTCAGGTAGCTTGATGCCTCAAGCTTTATTCTTTTTCTTAGGATTGTCTTGGCTATGCAGGCTCTCTTTTGGTTCCATGTGAAGTTCAAAGCGTTTTTTTCCAGTTTTGTGAAGAAGGTCAATGGTAGATTGATGGGGATAGCATAGAATCTATAAATTACTTTGGACAGTATGGCCGTTTTCACAATATTAATTCTTCCTCACCATGAGCATGGAATGTTTTTCCATCTGTCTGTGTCCTTTCTTATTTCCTTGATCAGTGGTTTATAGTTCTCGTTGAGTAGATCTTTTGTATCCTTTGTTAGTTATATTCCTAGGTATTTTATTCTCTTGGTAGCAATTGTAAATGTTTGTCTGTTGTTGGTGTATAGGAATGCTTGTGATTTCTGCATATTGATTTTGTATCCTGAGACTTTGCTGAAGATGCTTATCAGCTTAAGGAGGTTTTGGGCTGAGATGATGGGGTCTTCTAAATATATGATCATGTCGTCTGCAAATAGGGACAATTTCACTTCTTCTTTTCCTAATTAAATGCCCTTTATTTCTTTTTCTTGCCTAATTGCTCTGGCTAAAACTTCCAATACTATATTAAGAAGGAGTGGTGAGAGAGGGCATCCTTGTCTAATGCCAGTTTTTAAAGAGAATGTTTCTAGTTTTTGACTGTTCAGTATGATATTGGCTGTGGGTTTGTAATTAATAACTTTTATTATTTTGTGATACATTCCATTAATAGCTAGTTTATTGAGAGTTTTTAGCATAAAGTGCTGTTGAATTTTGTCGAAGGCCTACTCTGCATCTGTTGAGATAATTGTGTGGTTTTTGTCTTTAGTTCTGTTTATGTGATGGATTACGTTTATAAATTTGCATATGTTGAACCAGCCTTGCATCCCCACAATGAAGCCTACTTGATTGTGGTGGATAAGCATTTTGATGTGCTGTTGGATTTGGTTTGCCAGTATTTTATTGAGGATTTTTGCATCAATGTCCATCATGGATATTGGCTTGTAGTTTTCTTTTTTAGCTGTGTCTCTGCCAGGTTTTGGTATCAGGTTGATGTTGGTCTCATAGAAAGAGTTGGAGAGGGTTCCCTCTCTTTGTATTGTTTGGAAAAGTTTCAACAGGAATGCTACCAGCTCCTGTTTGTACATCTGGTAGAATTCGGCTGTGAACTTGTCTGGACCTGGACTCTTTTTCATTGTTAGGCTATTAATTGCTACCTAAACCTCAGATCTTGTTATTGGTCTATTCAGGGTTTCAGCTTCTTCCTGACTTAGTCTTGAGAATGTGCAAGTGTCCAGGAGTTTACCCATTTCTTCCAGATTTACTGTTTTATGTGCGTAGAGCTGTTTGTAGCAATCTCTGATGGTAGTTTGTATTTCCAAGGAATCAGTGGTGATCTCCCCTTTATCGTTTTTTTATTGCATCTATTCAATTTTTCTCTCTTTTCTTTTTTATTAGTCTAGCTAGCAGTCTGTCTATTTTGTTGATCTTTTCAAAAAACCAGCTCCTGGATTGGTTGATTTTTTGAATGGTTTTATGCATCTCTGTCTCCTTCAGTTCTGCTCTGATCTTAGTTATTTCTTGTCTTCTGCTAGCTTGTGAGTTTTTTTGATCTTGCTACTCAAGCTTTTTCAATTTTGATGATAGGGTTTTGATTTTAGATCTTTTCTTGTTTCTCATGTGGGCATTTATTGCTATAAATTTCCCTCTAGACACTGCTTTAAATTTGTCCCATAGATTCTGGTATGTTGTGTCTTCGTTCTCATTGGTTTCAAAAAACATTTTTATTTCTGCCTTCATTTCATTTTTTATCCATTCATCATTCAGTAGCAAATTGTTCAGTTTCCATGTGATTGTGTGGTTTTGAGTGCATTTCTTAATCCTGAGTTCTAGTTTGATTGTCCTGTGGTCTGTGATGCTGTTTGTTATGATTTCCATTCTTTTGCATTTGCTAAGGAGTGATTTACTTCTAATTATGTGGTCAGTTTTAGAGTAAGTGTGATGTGGTGCTGAAAAGAATGTGTATTCTGTGGATTTGGGGTGGAGTGTTCAGTAAATGTCATTAGGTTCACTTGGTCCAGATCTGCGTTCAAGTCATGGATATCCTTGTTGACTTTCAGTGTCATTGAGCTGTCCAATATTGTCAGTGGAGTGTTAAAGTCTCCCACTATTATTGTGCAGGAGTCTAAGTCTCTTTGTAGGTCATTAAGAACTTGCTTTATGTAAAAAAAAAAAACAAAAACAAACAAACAAAAAAAAACTTGCTTGTGTATCTGGGTGCTCATGCACTGGGTGTGTATATTAGGATGGTTAACTCTTCTTGTTGCATTGATCCTTTTACCATTATATAATGCCCTTCTTTGTCTCTTTTGATCTTTTGTGGTTTAAAGCCCATTTTATCAGAGACTAGGATTGCTACCCCTGGTTTTTTTTTTTTTTTTCTCTCCATTTGCCTGGTCAATCTTCTTCCATCCCCTTATTTTGAGTCTATGTGAGCCTTTGCCCATGAGATGGGTCTCCTGAATACAGCACATTGATGGTTCTTGACTCTTCATCCAGTTTGCCAGTCTGTGTCTTTTGATTGAGGCATTTAGGCCATTTACATTCGACATTAATATTGTTATGTTTGAATTTGATCCTGCCATTTTGTTACTGGCTGGGTTTTACCCATTAGTTGACACAGTTTCTTCATTGTATTGTTGTTCTTTACCATTTGATACATTTTTGCAGTGGTGGGTACTGGTTGTTCCTTTCCATGTTTAGTATTTCCTTCAGGAGCTCTTGTAAGGCAGGTCTTGTAGTGATGAAATCTCTCAGCAATTGCTTGTCCATAAAAGATTTTATTTCTTCTTCACTCATGAAGCTTAGTTTGGCCAGTTATGAAATTCTGGGTTGAAAGTACTTTTCTTTAACTTTATGTAGAATATTGGCCCCCACTCCCTTCTAGCTTGTAGGGTTTCTGCCGAGATATCCTCTTTGAGTCTGATAGTCTTTCCTTTGTGGGTGACTCAACCTTTCTCTCTGGCTGCCCTTAGGATTTTTTTACTTCATTTCAACCCTGGTGAATCTGACGATTATGTGCCTTGAGGTTGCTCTTCTTGAGGAATATGTTTATGGTGTTCTCTGTATTTCCTGGATTTGAATGTTGGCCTGCCTTGTTAGGTTGGGGAAGTTCTCGTGTATAATATCCTGAAGAGTGTTTTCCAGCTTGGCTTCATTCTTCCCATCACATTCAGGTATGCCAATCAAGTGTAGATTAGGCCTTTTCATGTAATCCCATAGTTCTTGGAGGCTTTGTTCATTTCCTTCACTCTTTTTTTCTCTAATCTTTGTTCTCATTTTATTTCACTGATTTGATCTTCAATCTCTGATATCCTTTCTTCTGCCTGATTTATTTGGTTGTTGAAACTTGTGTATGCCTGGTGAAGTTCTCATGCTGTTTTTCAGCTCCATCAAGTCATTTATGTTTTTCTCTAAGCTGGTTATTCTAGTTAGCATTTCATCTAACCTTTTTTCAAGGTTCTTAGTTTCTTTGCATTGGGTTAGAACATGGCCTTTTAACTGAGAGAAGTTTGTTATTACCCACCTTCTAAAGCCTGCTTCTGTCAATTCGTCAAACTCATTCTCTGTCTTGTTTTGTTCCCTTGATGATGAAGAGTTGTGATCCCAGGGAGGAGAAGAGGTGTCTGATCTTTGATGGTTTCATCCTTTTTGCACTGTTTTCTGCCCATCTTGGTGGATTTATCTCCCTTTGATCTTTGAAGTTGGTGATTTCAGGAGGAGTCTCTGAGTGGGTGTCCTTTCTGTTGAGGCTGGAGCTATATCTTTTTTTGGCTTGTAGAGGTGCTGCTGGGCTGCCTTGGATTTAGTCAGACTGCTGGGTGGGTGGTCTTCCCCTGGAGTTTGTTTGCAGGTAAGATTAGCCCCACCTTCCTTCTCTCCTTCCCCAAGTTCGATCTTTCTGGTTGGGGTCAAACTGGTGTATTCGCCGTGAAGCTCTCTAGCACACAGGCTTCAGTTTGAATTTTGTAGGGGTGGGGCCTGTCAGGTCTTATGACCTGTTTTCCTGCTTTCAACTCTGCCTCTTTCTGTGGGATGGGTAGTTCGGTCCCACTGGCATTAGCTCAAACTTCCATGGAGGTCTGTGCCAACAACTTGCGGCACCAGGTGGAAGCCCTTGCTCAGATTTGCATTGACAACTCACAGTGCCCATCCATCTGGTTGGGCACTCATGGACCATGGTTTGCAGGAGGGATGAGAGAAGCACAGGATCCAAATCGGAGCACTGAGGAGGTAAAGTCCCTGACCCTCCAAGCCGGCTGCATGTTCCAGGTGGGGACGCACCCTGCCCTGTCTTGGTTGGCTCTCCCTGGGCTGCTCTCACTCTACTTTGGCTTATCTTCCCTGGGCTATTTTCAGTGACCTACCAGTCCCACTGAAAGGAACCCGGAACCTCGCTTGGAAACATTAAGTCCTCTAGGTCTCTGAGTCTCATTCTCTGGAAGCTACATTCTGGTATTTCCTCCTCTCAGCCATCTTGGTGCCCCTCCTCTTTAGTATACCTCTTATACTTTAGTATACGTTTTAATATCCATTTCCTTTTTTCTTGGTATTTTAGCTATTCATGGTACACACTAATTTTTAAAAATTTGTTAAGAATGATCAATTATAATAAATACACTTATGCTAAAACAGCCATTTAGTTAAAATATATGATTTCTGAAAGCATCATTTGCTAATTTTTTTGTCAGTTTTTATTTTTCCAATTTAATATAGTCAACAAAGTTCCGGTCATATATGTAATGTGTGTGTGTGTGTATGTGTGTGTGTGTGTGTGTGTGTGTGTGTGTGTGTGATATGTATAATGTTTGGAATTATTATTTTTTGTTTGTTTGTTTTTAACCAAGTCTCACTGTGTTGCCCAGGTTACAGTGCAATGGCACAATCTCAGCTCACTGCAACCTCCACCTCCCAGATTCATGTAATTCTTCTGCCTCAGCCGACCTAGAAGCTGGGATTACAGGTGCATGTCACCATGCCCGGCTAATTTTTTGTATTTTTAGTAAAGAGAGGGTTTCACCATGTTGGCAAGTCTCAAACTCCTGATCTCAAGTGATCTGCCTACCTTGGCCTCCCAAAATGCTGGGATTAAAGGCATAAGCCACTCCACCTAGCCTATTTTTTGTATATATACACTCATGTAAAATCTCAAATTATGTTGGTAAGAGGGAAGGATGATCATAGTTAAAAATAAAACATGTCAATTATATAGTATATAAATTTAGAATCTACTGAAAGGAGGGGGCTTTGTTTAGATTTTCCTCATGGGGAATTAATATTCTAAATTTTAACTTCTCCTTCCACTATAGTACCTAATAATAAGTATCTATTTTATTGAAAACATATAAATGAACTTTTACTAATAGGTGAATTATAACTGTACAATACCCTTTAGTAGATTGCCATACAATAATTATTTTTAAAATAATTTCTTTTTCTTATTTTTCAAGTTTTTCTTTTTACCTGTGTCAAAACTAACTAGCTGATAAATTGAGAATATTTAATATGTAGCTTTCCAAAGTATAGCAGACTTAATTGAAGAATAAAGCATTACCTATATTGCTGACTTTTATTGGATTGAACAATTTCATATGTCTCATAATGAAGTAATACCAGACCATGTAACCATGTAATTATGTTTTACTAGTGGCCCCTTCAATTAACGCTTTTGTTCTTTTTACTTCTAATTGCTTTCTCATTTGTAATACCAGGGGAACAGAACTAGATGACTTTAGTGTTCTTTTTCAAACTTCAAATGGGGTAGGTTCAGCAGGGGCCACTCTGTCAGTAATTATGACTATGATGTTATTTTAAAAACATAATGGAGTTACACAATAAAGGACTAAAGTAGAAAGGGAAAATGGATAGTAATACTTCATTTTTCCATTATTCTTTTTGCCGTAGCCCATTCATTCTTTTAACATATTTTTGATCAAGCCTTGAGGAACCAGTAAGGAAAATCTACTTCAGCATTTTTGTTTGCTTGTTTTGAGACAGAGTTTTGCTCTTGTAGCCCAGTCTGGAGTGCAGTGGTATGGTCTCTGCCCTGCCGTCCGGGGTTCAAGCGATTCTTGTGCGTCAGACTCCCGAGTATCTGGGACCATAGGCAGGAGCCACCATGCCCATCTTATGTTTTTGTATTCTTAGTAGAGATGGGGTTTTGCCATCTTGGCCAGGCTGGGCTTGAACTTCTGACTTCAGGTGATTCACCCACCTTGGCTTTCCAAAGTGCTAGGATTACAAGGGTGAGCCACTGTGCCCAGCTGCCATACGTTAGCATTTGAAGGAATAGTAGGAAATGGGAGACAAGTATGTTTCAGGCAAAAGGAATAGAGCAAGTTCACTGTGACTGCAGTGGAAGAACAGAGTGAGTTGGATCTGATGAATGACTAGAGAAGTTCAGAGAATTAGGCCGTTTGTAAATAATGCTAAGTAGCTCCAAAGTGGCTGATTGAGAGCCATTGCAGCTGGGATATGACATTATCTGAGCCTCTCCCTTCCCTGCACTGAAATTTGTTTTAAATCTCAGTGAACACATAGAGAGACCACCTCCAGGTAAGTTTTGAATTTTGTTGGATCCTTGTTTGCCTAACTTGGGTATTGTTTTCAGAGTTGCTTGGTGCCTAGCTGCATTGCAGAGGTAAAAATAATTATTAACATCAGTGAATAATTTAATGAATCACTACTTAATTAGAGCAATTTCAGGCAGATTTTTCTACTATGTGTGAAAAATAATATTTAATTTTGAAAAAGAAGTAAGATAAAATATTCAGAATTCTAACCTGACAGAGGCCAATAAGCCCTTCACGCATCCCAAAGAGAACCTTTATGAAGTTTCTGATAGACAAGAACTATTTTTCTCTATGTGTGAGTGAAATGACACACAATTGGCTCGCCTACCTGTTTGCGGGCCCAATAGCAAGGTGGAAACATCACTAAGGATGAGGTTGGAGCCAAGGAAGGCAGAACTGGAATGGGCCCTAAGCAATCTTAGGGAGGCCCTTGCCAGGTTACCAGCTCCATCCCAAACCACCCTCTGAGCCAGTTTCCACCTGACAAAGTAGGCTGCTGTCAACTCTATAATTAACTCAGGTGGGTTTGATTTCTGAGCCTCTAATTAAGGTTTATTTTTATTTCCTTTAGTTTTGCTTAAATTCTACTTAGTTACTAACAATGAAAGCCTGCAACTAGCTGAGGAAATCTTTTTTTTATTTTTCCTAATTTAAAAACATAAAAAATAAAAAACTTCCCCATTCCCCCACCATTCCTGAAGGTTCCAGAGCCACTCCCACTTACACAGAGAATTATGGTTGGGAGCCTACACCTCCTGTCTCCTTTGTTCTCTAGACAGCCCATACTTTTACAGAAAAAAAAAAAAATTATTTATTATAGTACATCTTTTGGGCACCATCACAACCTCCAACTTACGCTTAACATTTTAGCTCAAACTTTTAAATTATCGTCATATTAAACATTTCAAATAGAATAAATTTTTAAATGTACATGTTTGTATTTTCTGGTTAATAAAACTAAATTTCTACTTCTGTTCCCTTCAAAATCAAATTGCTAAAGTTATGTATGCATATGGATTGTTGTGTATTAAAATTAAAAAGTAGAACATTTTGTTTTAATCAGAACTTAGAGAACAATGGAAGTCAGTATAAAATGTTTTTGTCTGGAAACTCAGAGCTTCAATACACTTAAAGATTACCACCACACCCATGCCAACTCCTCTCTATCATAAGTGTCTAAAAGTTAAGGCATATGAGCAAATTAGTGATCCACCCATGTCAATAAATCCTCAAACTGAGGAATCAGTCAGTCCCTAAAACTTTAGGAAATCTTTGAGAATAAAGAAACTTTCATCTGCCATAGTCCTTGAATAAGGATTGTCAGACCAAAAGACAGAAATATCATGATGGGTTGCAGTTTTATGATCCCACATTTCAGATAACTTAAATACAATTGTTTAGCAGAATTTGGTTATATGTTTTATTCACTGACCTGAAGTTCAACACTGATGCATTACCTAAGGATAGATTGGGACTTTCTGAAAATTTTAACTCATTTCTCCAGAATGAATTTATCCAATTCTCACCATAAAGAAGAAAGATTAGATGACTTTTATGGCCTTATGAGCTTTCAGTTCTGCTAGTGGCAAAAAAAAAAAAAAAAAAAAAAAAAAAAAAAAAAAATGTTACTGTAATCAGCATTGTAGCTATTTTACACTGAATTCCACAAACTGTCATCTTAACTCATTTTAATGGCAGCCAATGACTGCTTCGCCAACACTGCGATAGTAGCCTAAATGTAACTGGCTCTACCTAAGGCCAGTCTCTTCATGGCATCTTCTTCAAAGAAACATCCTAAAGCACTGAAGAACTGTGTAGATGATTGTTGTAGATCTTTAATGGGCCGACCCAGGGATTTTCATAATGTGTCACACAGAAAGCTTTCTAAAAATCCTCTTCCTGTCTCTTCACCAGTGTCCCACTCATAGCAGCTGCTTAAACTGCTGTTTTCACTTCACAACACAACTTCCCTCACATTCATTTATTTTACTATTCTGTATAGTCCAGGCCCCTTTTGGATAGCGTGTGAGCCTCCTCACTAAGTTCAACCCTCTTGATGTACAGTTTTCTTGCAAGAATCTTCTTTCATTGAATTCCTTCTTTTCATACCCTAAACCTACCTTTTTCTTTATTGTAGTATTATCAGAATTTCAGGGGCCTCAGAGGACATTGTCAAGCAAACCTGTACCATAACCTTCAAAGTTCTTTCTACCATCCTAAGTTCAAGGAAATTGGGAAGTGGAACACAATATAATTGCATTTAGACTTTATTTCTCCACTTAAGCATGTGTGTTTGTGTCTCCTGAAATATGAATAATATAGTGTTTTTTCTTTAGATGGAGTCTCACTTTGTTGCCCAGGCTAGAGTGCAGTGGCATAGTTTTGGCTCACTGCAACCTCTGCCTCCCAGGTTCTAACCATTCTCCTGCGTCAGCTTCCCAAGTAGCTGGGATAACAGACACACACCATGCTAAGCTAATTTTTATGTTTTTAGTTGAGATGGGGTTTCACCACATTGGCCAGGCTGGTCATGAACTCTCAACCTCAGATGATCCACCCACCTCAGCCTCCCAAAGTTCTGAGATTACAGGCATGAGCCAGTGCGCCCAGCTAAGATAGTACTTTCTCTTAATTCTTTTTTACAAGGGAAACTTGGACAACTGAATTTCCTTTACTGTACCAGGCAATGCAAATTTGAACCATTTTTGACCTCCAAATCCCAGAATCCTATAATCATCCAGTAAAATCCCACAGCACTTCTTGCCACTGGAATTTTTCTTGTGACCAGTATTGCTATACATAAAGCAAAATTTAAGGGTAATATTTGACTCATCAGAGGGATTTTCTTATTGTGATTTGGGAAACCCACTTGTGTCTGTCCCCATAAATCTGCCTATCTAAGGGACAACTCTAAGGGCTTGAGACTTTCAGCATGCCTCATTGTCTGCTGAAAGGTATTAGCCTCGTTTCTACCTCAAATGATCTGAGCATCATTACTTGGCTTTCTTTCTTAAATATAGCCATAATTAACTTATTTTTCTTAGCTCTGATTTGCTTTACCAGATTCTTGAGATCAGTTTGTAAAGGAGAGTGTCTGTGATTATTTGGTAAATTAGCTATAAGTAAGTCTGCCATGATCTTGTTGCAGGTACTTTTGATTCTCCAATCTTTTAATACTCTTCCTTAGTGGATGTCTTGCTTTTAACTCTTTCTGTGAGTTTAACACAGAGCCAGAAAATGTCTTTCCAAAATTTTTACTCAACTCAACTTCATCTAGGTAGTTAATGTCTTCCAGGATGGTGAAGCCAACTGCCACTAGACAAGATGGTAGTTTTGGTGAATCTGGGTCTACAGATAGTACCTAATCACCAATGCCTCAGATCAGGAATCATAATCTCAAATTCTTACAGGAGCAAGGAAGTGACATAAATGAATTAGATGGGCTAAAGAAAGCAGGCTACCCTCCCAAGGGGCACGTATGTTTTCTTACTTTTTATAGAGACATAGTCACAGATAAATATTTCTCTGCTTAACAACAACATAAACAATAAAAAATTATGTTATTGACAACTGAGAGCAATGTTTCCATTAGCCTGTGCAATACCTCATGGACATTAGAAAAGAGCAGCAATCAATCTATTGTGCTAGGCCAAGTGAAACAGTTAAGAAACCGTATGTTGGACAGCAACCTCTATTCCTTCTAAGGAAGCATGCAGTGTCTCAAGAAATTGGATATCCTTTCTCCCCACTTAAAAATCATTTTGCAAAGTAGTTATTTCCTGAGGAAGTTTCTTGAGTTGCTCTATTTAGTTGCGAAGTTGTGTAACACTTCTTAAGTCCAATCCTCTAGCACCTAGAGTCTAGCTGGAACATCCCATCTTGAATTGTGCATTCTCCCCCAAATGATTATTTCAAACTCAAAGTACTCTCTGCAAAATCCTTTCGTCTTTGCATTAATACTCTGCTCATGTCTTATCCTATTTTTACCATGACGTAGTACAATTTTGCTAATAATTTAGCTGCTAATGTGGCTCAATTGTCAAGCATAATTTAATTTCAAGCAGACTCAAGAACTAGACCAAACTTATTTAAGAAGCATTGATAAATGAGTTTTTTACTTTGAATTTTTTTTGTTAGGATGCAAGTGTTTTATACAATGAAGTAAACAGAAGGCTTCTCAAATGTCTTCCAAAGCCATCTCTTCCCCCTTCTCACCCACCATTCAAGGTAGCTGGTAAAAATCATCACCACCATCATCATTATCATTTATTTCCCTTTTTCTGTTTCCCCTTGCTTACACACACAGTCCTCTCATCACTAAGTTCTTCTCTTCCCTCCTATTTTGCTTTCTATGGCCCATGTCTTTGCTCACATGAGTTTCATCCCTCTGTCATATACATAATCTTCAAGTTAACACAAAATCTACTCCACTATGCTCTGCCCCCAAGAAAGATTCATTAATTCCATTCTGATCATTTTTCAGTTGAGATTCTATCTCCTTAAAAGCTCAGTGAATAAATTCTCCACCTTGTTATAATAAATTATATACTGATTTTGAAAACAGAAAGGAGAGAGACAGCAAGTTTTTGACATATATTTTCAGCTACTCTCTGAGTTATATTTCTACTTTATAATGACTGCTTCTCAATTTGCCAGTAATAAGCCAGCCAGTGAATCCCAAAAGAACTTGAAAGAGATATAAGGCCATGAGATGTAGTATAAAACAAGAAAGTTCTTTCTAAGTGTCAAGCAGTGAAGACTAAACCATCTAGAATTTTCTGTTTTAGAAAGCAAGAGAGTTGGACATAATTAAGTCTCCTATCTCTGTTGCAGCCACAGAAGGAAACAGTTCCTGAATATAAAGATTTATTATTCATTGGTGAATGCCATTAAAACAAAATGGTACTGAACTATACACATGCAGATTGAAAGTTGAAAGGATTTTATTGCAGGCCGAAAATGAGAGATGCATTAATATATTCATTATTTTGTTATAGAATCTGAAATTCATGCCATTTTTGTTTTAAAATCAAATTTTCCTCAATAATTTAAAGTTATACAATTATTTAACTGTGTATGGAAAAATAAGTTAGACAAGTCTAAAAATTACATATATTATGAAATGTTATTTTATTAAATATACTACTCAGGCTCATTTTAGTCTCCCTTACTCGTTTCTCCTCTCTGTGATCTGTTTAAGTGCATGTCCCAGAGCTATGTTTTGAATATTTTATTTTCTCTATTTCACTAATTGTATTGTTGATTTTTCAATCAGTCTCTAACTGTAAACAATATCCACATGCTGCTATCTCTTGAATTTACATCTCTAGCCTGGTTTTCTGCCCTGAAATCTGGGCTTATATGTTCAATTTCCTACTCCAAATTCCCAGTTAGGTATTTAATAGGCATCTCAAACTTATCCTTTCCAAAACTGATCTATCTCCCCCCATCACTCTAAACCTGCTGCTGTCACATACTTTCTCCATTATTAATAGCAACTCCATTATTCAGGCCAAAACTCTTCTATCTTTATCTAATCTTTCCTGACTCCTTTTTTTCTGTCATAACCATAGACAATGCATCAGGAAAACTGGTTAGCTCATCCTTTGGAATAATTCAAAACTCAAGCACTTCTTACTACCTCCACTGCTGACATCTTGGTACCAGCAACCTTTGTCTCTGGCTTTAATTACTCCATAGCCCCCTAATTGCTCTCACTGCTTCTGTCCCTGAATTTATTCAGTTCTATTCTCAACACAGCAGCCAAAGTGACATTCTTCTCTAAAGCAACTTGGTCCCTCTGGTATTTTCCCCTGAGCAGGACCTTGTCTTTTCCTTCCAGATCCCATGCAGATACTGAAATTTGTGGTTCACATGATAAATGGCTTGTTGTTCAGTCCACCTGTGCCCACCCATTAGTTTCTTCATAATTATTTCTCCTCTGGGTCTCAGAAGGCTCTGATGCAAACATGCTATCTTCTTCTCTTGTCCTTTTAACCTGATTCTGTCTCACATGCCCTCTACACTGTAGCCAGCAGTGCCTCCTTTGATCTAAATCAATCTCCCTGATAAAAATGGAGATGAATATTGGCCTTCTGGATTATATGATCATATTCTTGAATATGGTTAGATATAATGCATTCATGGGGATGCTTTATAAATAAAGAAGATTACCTTTAGTGAAATACATTAGAAGAATCTGATGAATGCTAATGCCTCAAAGCTGATAATTTAACTAAGATGCTGGGTTAACAGTGGCAAAGTTGCCTCTTTCTGTGGACACTCGAAATAATATTGAACATTGTTATCTTTGCAACTCACCCCTCAAGGAAAACAATAGGAATAAATGTGTAACTAACAAAGTGGAATACTAAATTGTCCTGTTGCTTTAGCATTGGCAACTTAGATGTCTGGTTAAGGAGAAAAAATTACCTATATTCCTCTTCATGAAAAATTGAGGACAAGACACCTATTCCAGAGCTTAAGTGAGTTCTAGCTGTCTCTTATCTCAGTCATAACCTCAGCCATCCCACTTCCAATGTGTTAAGCAACAAAGACATAAAGATCTATATGTCTTTATCTATCCAATCTATCTATTTATCTATCTGTCTGTACCATTCTATAACTGTTTGAATCATAAGTTGTTTGGTTTTTCATTCATCTTAGAGGAAGGAAAATGCTAGTTTCCTTATTTTCAAGCCAAACTGAGGGAAAGGGCTGCAAGAGAATTCCTCATCAAGAATGGAGACATCTGTGTGAAAGAGAATTTCCAAGTGGATATTTGCTTATACAATAGACTTGCTGATCTACCTTCTGTGCCTATTGAACAAGAGGAAAGAAACTGATGGAAAGCTGGCAGGTTGGAGAGAGGGAGAGCTGTTTACTTCAAATAGTTGGCTAGTCAATGATGTAGGTTTCCTAAGCATCAAATGAATACCAAAGAAATTACTTAGGCTTGGCCATTAGGAAAAGAAAATCCATCAGAGTCATAGAGTGTTGCCAGAGATGGGAGCAGACAGTCAGCTACAAAAGATTGAGCTTATCTTTTATCAGGGAATTGTGCAGTGAGAAGCTATTCTCTCCACTCTTGGCCTTTGCAAACAACTCATTTATTCTCATGGGAGAATCAACATTTTCCATACCTGACAACAGGAAGACACCAGTGAACAGACAAGGATTTGCAGGGAAAGCAGCAACTTCCAGGAAAGAACTGTGACAGCATAATCTACCTCATCCCAGCCTTAACTCACCACAGGAAACAGAATCTAAAGGAAAAAGGAAGAGGTCAATACATAAAAGAGGTGATAATAGCTCCTCTACTCCAAGTCCTGAAGTAGGTAGAGGAATAAAGCAGAAAGTGCTGGTATTGCTTTAGCGTGCTCCTCCCTATCCTTCAAGTCTCTCAGGCCACTACTCAGAAGGATCTTGGGTGAATGAATGGAGAGAATAAGACAAGAGTTTTAAATTGAACTGGACCAAGTTTTTAAATACTGAAAGTTATAAAAAAAAAAAAAAAAAAAAAACCTAGAGGCTCTGCTAACATGCTCTTTGAGGAAAGAAAGAGATTTGGCAGTATGTGTTTTAAGGCAGTAATTAGAAAAAAGAGTCTTTTCTGCTTTTGCTTCACCAACTTTAGAATGTTCTATAAAATGCTTACTCAAGCAAGAACTCCCTTGCCCTTAGCAGAGAACTCCCTGAGTAACTGCGGCTTATGCTCCTTCCTACTCCCTAATGAAATATCTAAGAGAATTCTTTGAGTGAATAGGATGGTACTAAAGTCCCAGGAGAACTGTTCAAAGACAAGGCTGGACTTGCATGCTTGATGAACTTTCCCTTTGAGGATAAGAGTTTTTCTCTTGAATCTCAATTAGCCTCAGAGGAAAGGAAGCCATTCTCATTCACAGACATTACATTATTTTTAGAGAGAGTTCTTTTGAGGAAGTAATTAGAGTAACAATTTGACACATAGATCAGAATTGATTTGTGGTTCTTATAAACAGATATGTATTCACACATTTATATCTAAAAATAAATGCATCTTTTAGTTAAGTATTTAGGTGGTATTAAATTCCAGGTCTCCTGGAGGACTACTATAGCAGAATCTAATTTAATAGTCATCTGCAGGATTTTGCTTCTAATCTTTGTGGAGCTGGGTATGGGGAGTGATAGAAATGGTTCTAGAAATGATTCTATTTTGGCTCCTTAATTACCAACTTTCTGTATTTCTCTTCTTACCCTAGATACATACCTGACTTGTTCCCTGTGATTTTTTTTTTTTTTGAACCATCATGAAGTGTGCTGAGATTGGAGAGAGCTGGTGATTACTTACCACACCTATAACCATAAAGCAAGTTTTTTTTCTTTTTTTAAAAAAGGAACAAAATGGAACAGTCATTGTCTGATTGTCCCTGAGTTGGCATCTGGATTTTATCAGGCACAACTCCACAGAAGGGGCTGTATCAGACCAAATGCTACAATGTTCACCTCTTTAATTCACCTATGGCAAAATCCCTGTGATCAAAACCTAGCTCAGCTCATGGTCCTCAACTTCCTTCTGAGCACCTAAGTACCACTTCTCAGATGGAAGAGCATCTCCTGCTGTGGACTATCAGCACTCCTTAGCATTTTTATTCAAGAGAATTTTATCTGTATGCAGTCTCAAGCACTTCTGATTCTTTCATCCATGTCTTAAAACACAATGGGGGGATGGAAGCAGCAAACCACACTGCCATGTATGTACCTATGCAACAATCTTGCATGGTCTGCACATGTACCCCAGAACCTAAAGTGCAATTATATATAATACATATGTTAAATATATTTTATATATATCACACACAATGGGGTCTTTGAATGTGTCCTTTCTTCTTAAAGTAACACAAAATTGAGCCAGCACTCCAACTCACATTATTTGTAACAGACTTTCTTCAAGCCTTAGAAAAATAAAACTAGATAAATCAACTATGTCGACTTTATATATCCTTTATGTTTATTTGATTGCTACAAAAAGGAGAATTAAAGGTAACAACTTGTACTTCACTAAAATATCCAAATAACTTCCTTATCCCGGAAAACTGAGAGATTAACCAAGAGATCTTGGGGCCACAGACCACCTACATCCCTTAAATTTTTGTGTGGTCCACATACTTAACCAATAAAAGAACTGTGGGATCACGTGAGGGTCTTGTTAACCATACAGATTTTCTGGTCCCATCTTACAACGGTTAGAAGCAAACTGACACAGGAGCAGAAAATCAAACACCGCATGTTCTCACTCATAGGCGGGTGTTGAACAGTGAGAACACATGGACACAGGGAGGGGAGCACTACACACTGGCTTCTGTTGGGGGGAAATAGGGGAAGGACAGCGGGGGGAGGGGAGTTGGGGAGAGACAGCATGGGGAGAAGTGCTAGATGTGGGTGATGGGGAGGAAGGCAGCAGATCACACTGCCACGTGTGTGCCTATGCAACAATCTTGCATGTTCTTCACCTGTACCCCAAAACCTAAAATGCAATAAAGTAAAAAAAATTTTAAAAAAGAAGTATAATACAGAAATCTGCATTTTAACAAGCTCAGCAGGTGCTCACTAAAGTTTGAAAGTCTTTGAAAGCAATAATCACTGCATATAACTAAAAGGCCCCCATGAACTGCCCCTTCTTAGGCCTGCACTAACAATAAGTTGCAGCAACAAAGAACCACTTGACTTTTGCCCACACAGATTAGTGTTTTTTGCTTCCTGCCTCTGCCTATTCTGTGCCCCTTCTGTTAAGCCTATCTTGCTTGTATTCATTTTTTTTAATCTAAACTCTTCTTTGGCTGCATCTCCTTCCCAGGACTCTTTCCTAATGCTGCTGGGATAGTACCTGTCCCTGCCCTATATTTCAAGGCCACTTACCCAGCTCAAGCATGTACTTTATCATATTTTATGTTAACTGTATCAATCTTCGTTGTAGAAAATGTGTATCTCTTAAAGGAAGATATGTCATATAGAATTGTTTTTCAATTTCAGTAGCTATCACTGTATCTTAGGCATAGTAGCAGAAACTAAATGTGTATTTGATTAATAAAAAATGAATAATAAATACTATTGGAGTGGAACTTAAAATGGAAAGTTTAGAGCCTCAAAATTATACTAAAAACCTTTGGACTAAATATTCTACCCCCTGACCTTCCATCTATTTCTGTCTTCACTAAACCTATGGTAAAGAGAGTATAAAATGCTTAAATAAACTTTTTTTTTGGAAAAATAATTTAATAATTCTATTGTGGAAGTAATTATTAACTAGGAATTTGAGTCTCAGCTCTGCCACTACCTATTCCATGTTTCTGATCAAGTTATGATCATAAGTCAAAACTCCATCAAAATGTAGCAGGAGAGGCCGTGGGAAATGGATCTCTCAGACACCGGATACAGGAGGAAGGAATTTGTATTACAGCTGGGAACTTTGTTGGCATGCGTGCCTAATAGCAAAACTCGCCCAACAAAGGGAGGTTCAGCCTTTACATAGGCTTATACTTTAGATGCTACACGTGGAAGAATCTTAAATTCATAGTTTCAGGAATTACATATGAAAGGGTTTCAGTTAACAGTTTCAGGAATTACATATGAAAAGGGTTTCAGTTCACAGTTTCAGGAATTACATATGAAAGGGTTTCAGTTTACAGTTTTAGGACTCACATGTGAAAAGGTTTCTGTTTACAGTTTCAGGAATTACATATGAAAGGGTTTCGGTTTAGAGTTTTAGGACTCACATATGAAAAGGTTTCTGGTTTGATCTTGTTTTAAGTAAAAATAGTGCCTTCTACATAGTGCCTTCTGGAGACTTTCCCCAGGGCCTAGCTTGTTGTTTTCAGGAAGGAGATTCAGGAAGCGCCAGCTGGCCTGCTCTCTCTTCTATTGAGATGCACAATGGATGACAGAGGGGGAGGGAATTCCAAATGCCTGGGTCTCCCTCCTCAGTAAGTTGAGAAGCATCTGTATGTCAAAGAATAATTTCTCCATCAGAGTTAAACGGGCAAGCAAGACTATTTGAAACTATTACAAAGGAGAAGAAAGATGGAACTCAACGCTTTTGAAAGAGAGGGAGGGTTTTTAAGTACTGGGTGAGCTAGTGGAAAAGCACTGGAACATGCTAGGGAGTAGGTTGGCCCATGTGATTAGATCATTTATGCTTGATAATTGGAGCTTACTGAAGTTAGGTTCCTACTCTTCCACAGAGACTGGAAGATAAGTGTTCTTCAAAGGGATGGCTCCCAGGTCATTGAAAAAGACATTCCTGGGTTGTAAAACTAGCAAAAGGCTGGGAGAAAATTTACATTTCAAAAGTACAGAGGAAATAAAAAATACAAGTTTTCTAAAGTAAAGGGTCTAGGAAAGGGAGGTAGGAAAGGGAACGGTCTTGAGTCAAGAAGAAGCCTGCCTAAATTTAGTTAAACTAAAGGTTGTCTCCGACAAGTAAGATATAAACTATTCTATTTTTCCACTAAAACCTAGGAATTTATTACTTTTACTTGCTACAGTTATCCCAATTCACACAGGTGAGAGGAAGACCCAAACAAATAATTCATCCCAGCCCTTTTCTCAGTGTAGTTGAGGAACTGTATTATACAAGCTTCTCTTCCTGGGTCCGCAAGGGGCGTGGTTTCAAAGGCAGGAATTACCCGGCACCAGGGCTCCATCTGGGAACCAGAGGGTTTCAAATGTAAAGTTCCTTGTCTGGGTTTCCTGCAAGCAGGCTATGCAGAGAAAGCCAGGTGAGACTCCTTTGGCCCAGAAAACCTGTCGAAAACTCTGGGACGAGGTGGCTCTGTAACTCAAGAGTTGTGGACCAACAGCCAATCCAGTATCAGAGTCAAAGATCAATCACTCCAGAGGAAGTTTGAAAGAACTCCTCGGATTGAATGACAACATGAATGGGGAGGGAATAACTCAAGGGTTAAAACTCCGGCTGTTCCTACCTATACAGATTCCTTCTCTGGATCCTCTCCCACAACAGCGAGGGACCTGTCTTTCTCTCTCTCTGTCTAATAAATTGTTTTTCCCTAAAACTCTTTGGGTCTACAATATTTATTTGAATAGCAAACTAACTGCACCTCTGGGTCCCCTTTCCCCATTCTTCTGGGTTAGCAAGGCCAAGAACCCCTGACCTCTGGGAGTTGGATAAGCTACCCTGGTTACATAGTGATATACTCACTGTTGGACAACATGTACTTAATTTTATTAAATTAAAACTTTTTTCAAAGGGTTGAATATTCAATCATCTTTCATTTTTCCCTCTAAATATTCACCTTTACCTTCAACCTACGTGGAAACCTGAACATCAACCTATGTTGAAAATCATTCCTAAGATAGCCAAGAGCTCCAGATTATTTTCTCGTTTCTTGTGATATTTCACAGACCCTTCTATTTTAGCACTGAATCTCGTTAACTTTCCACATGTAACTCCTCCCTGCTCTGTATTTCCCATTTTGGTAAATGGAATCACCATCTACCCTATTGTACATGCCAAGGGCCCAAGGACCAGTTTAGACTCCCTCTGACTCACTCGTTGCACGTCAATAAATGCTTTTAATTCTCCTTCCTAAATACCTTGCATATTCTGCCTTTCCTTGTTACAGCCTTATTTCAGACTCTGATAACACCTTTCCTAGATAGTTGTAACAATCTCTTGATATCATTAAATCCAGGTATACTTAAATGAAAATCTTATCCTTTGTCTATATATGTATATATATATATATATATATATCCTTTGTCAACAATTTTTCAACTGCCATAATTCACTTTCCATACTATAACCAGGTCCTTTTCTAATTTCCTCTTATCACTTCTTTATTCCCCCAAAAAGATATTGGCATTACTTTATGCTAACTAAATGTTCTAAGCATTTGCACATGATGTTGCTCTCATTTATGATATCTTCCTTCAGTTTTTCTATTGGTGACCTCTGACTCATTCTTGAATTCATTCCGTTTGTCTCTTCTGTGAAACATTTATTCACTTCCTTTTCCAGGCCCCTTGTACTGTGGACAGGCCTTTGTTATAGAACTTATGACATTTTTGCCTTTTGTTAATGTTTCTGTCTTTTGCACCATGGGCACTATGAGGAAATGAAAAAGACTATCTTAATGTCATTTGGAAAGATTTTTCTAGAGTCAAATAGCCTTTGTTTAAATCCTTGATAGCTCACATGCAAATTATTTTAAATTGTTACATAGCAGTTTTCTTATCTATAATAGTGTACTTATCTGGCTAGATTATCTTCAGCATTATATAAAATAATATAAGGGACTTGTTAGCACAGTGCCTGACACATAGAAAACATTCCATGAATGTTCATTAGTAGAAGTGGTACAAATGCCACACAGGCATACACCTGCCACACAATGGTGTGTTGAAGAACTGAAGTACAAATGAATAAAAGATGAATCAATGAATGAATGAATGGACTTTGAAATGCTTCTTTATGGCCTAGGTCCCCTTTTTACTTTCTGTATGTTCCAAATTTTCCTTGTTCAGCCAGGAGTAGTTACTGTTTTTTAGAGAAATCCTTTTTAAAGTGTAATATCGTCTCATGTGGAGATACACAAGCTTAGTTTTGGTTAAAAAAAAAAAGTATAAGAATTTCTTAAATTTCAATAGGTACATAGTTAACTATAGGCAATATATGGATATGGCAAAATTGTTAAGTTTGGGTAACTAACTTTTTGTTTTTATAGTTGTATTTTAGTCATATTGCAGTTAGATTTCTTTACAAATAAAATATTTGTAATTAATATTTTTAGGTTGTTGTTCTAAAACTCTGGGCAGTTTTTTTTTTCTACAGCTGTTTTTTGTTTTGTTTTGTTTCTCTCGATTTAGTCTTTCCTTTCTTCTGCATTTTATGTACTCCATGCTCTTCCACTGATGCTACACCATGGCTTCTTCATACTGACATTTTCCTCATGTGCCTGATAGTCCCTTTAATCATGAGGCTTTTGCTGACCAGCCCATGTGAGCATGTGTCTCTCTTCCTGGGTGTAGACTTTCTAGAGAGTCTGTTCCTATACTTTTGGAAGAATAATTTTGGGAAATTCCAAAGCTTTAAGTGAGAAAGAAGCTACTTCAAAAAATGTCATAAGTAGGAGACTGGCTCTCTCTAAAATTTGGTTTACTCATCTCAAAATGAGGTGCTTACACTAAATGACCTAATCAGTACTTACTGGAACTACAATGCAGTCATTGTGGTTTCAATTGTGTGTGGGAGGTAAGTATTAAGTAGGAGACTTATCACATTTTCTGAAATAAATGTGAGGGATTTACTAGCAGGATCACTAGCAGGGTCACTATTCCGTAGAGCCGTTTTAGAAAATAAACAGCAATAATATCTTTAGGCTACTTCTTCACTTTAAAGCCCTCTCCTAACTCTGCCTCCCTCACATTTTGGACTGAGTGGCAAGTCAGAATGCTTCTCGGTACTTTATTTTTCAAACCTTTATGGCACATTACTCAATTGTTAATTTTATGACTAATTACCTCTTCTAATGATGTTTAGGTTGAATGAATGAATGCTTTTCTGGAACAATATTAGTTGCTGACATAATAAAGATTTCTGTTAGAAATACTCCATATTTCGAGGACTTTCACTAAAATACTTAGCTCAGTCTTGTAAAATATGATAATTTAAGTGACTATTATGCACATAATTTCATTTTTGAAATGCATAACCCTACAGGAAACCTAATTATGAGTCATCATAACTAGGAAGAGTAAATAATCCTTATGAAAATGTCTTTCTTTAAAAGCTTTTTAGGAAACAAAATTAAATTCTACTAAGGAAGAAAACTTAGTTTTTATGAAAGTTCTCTGTCATACAAATAACAACTTTTAGCAATTTCATATAGAAAATGTTTTACTCAAATGGGAATTTCACAGTAATGTTTAATTCTTAGGTCATTTTATAAATATTTACCATTTCATTTGTGTTCCATCAAGTTATTTAAAGAATAAAAAGGAGTAAAGTAGTGTCTACAGCAATTGTTTTTAGAAATTCTGTAAGCCAAAACAGAAAGAAACAATCTAGGAAAAATATAAGCAGATGGGTAAGAGTTTAAATGGGAAGATGTAAAGAAAATAATGTAGTAAGTCACCAGGAATAATGATATGTTAAAAAGTTGATCTAGTATACATTTAGTCTTTTTTTCTATCCTTATAATTTTTAATATCTCAAATACTCTTTGCTTTATTTTTTTTCCTGTGTATACTTCCTGAAAGTGGAGCAGGGTAATGTAGCTGGGCTGCAGAGTGAAGGGGGGGAGTTCAAAGTTAAGGCTGGAGAATAAAGAACAGCTAGAACCTACACAGCCTTATCAGGCAACACAGAAAGTTTTCACTGAAGGGCATGGTAAGTTTTCCGAACTAAAAAGAAAACAAAAAAAAAAATCACTGCATCTATAGCATGGAGAATAGTGTAAATGCAGAAACCAGTTCAGAGGTTGTATCTATACTTTAGGGATGAGATTATGGTAATTTAAGAAGAATGCCATAGAGCTAGAGAAACAAGAGCGAACTTGAGGATAGGTTGGATATAGGAGTAAATGGTAAAAATAATATTAGTATGAAAACTGAATACTTATAGCTTTCTAGTTTATGTAACTGGACAGATGGTGGTTTCATTTACCAATACAGGAAATAATGGAAGAGGGTCAGTGCTAAGGCTTTGTTTTGCAAAAGTTGGCTTGAAATTGATTTTAAGACTTTTTAGCCTAGTGAACTTTGGCAAGCTGCTCTCTCCAAAATTTGGTTTACTCAGCTCCAAAATGAAGTGCTTACACTAAATGACCCAATCAGTACTTACTGGAACTACAGTGCTATTGTTGTGGTTTCAATTCTGTGTGAGTTTAGGGAAAAGCAGAGAATAGAATATTTGAAATGATAAACAGAATATTTAAATTTGATGCTAAAAAAAAGAGATCAAAATGCAAATCTCAGAAAGGAGATAGATGTCTAGGACATGGTATGATAAAACTATAATTTGGAGGACATTATTCTGACAGCTGGACTAAAGCAAGAAAGAAATTAGCAGATAAGAAATAAGGTAAAAAGCTGAATCACTGAAAGTCTGAATTATAGTAGTGACTCTGGAAAATGGAAGCTCAAACTCTTTAGACAGTGTGTGAAGGGAATCAGTAAAATTTGGTAACATATGTAAGAAAATAAAAGAGAAAGAAACCAAAACTAACAACTTGGGTTTTCTTTCAAGCTTTGAAGACAAAGATGACGATGGAGACACAAGAATATATGTAAGGGGTATTATTCAGAGACTTAAGGATGAGCAGTTTATTACCTGTCATGCTAAGTGTTGCTATTTCATATTTTGAAATGTAAATTACCTTTTTAGAAAAATAATCATTTAACAGAAATAATTGACTAGATGTATCATTATAGTATTAACTATTTAATAAGGATATGCAGAGATTTGCCTTAAAAAAGTTAGCATTAAGAACAATATCTGCAATTTATTCTGAATGTTTTATTCTTACTTGTTCTTTGATTTAATTTTTCAGCCCCATGTGGTGGCCATTTTTCAGCTCCCAGTGGAGTGATTCTCTCACCAGGATGGCCAGGTTACTACAAAGACTCTTTGAATTGTGAGTGGGTGATCGAAGCTGAACCTGGACACTCTATCAAAATTACATTTGAAAGGTCTCACAAATATTTTTTCTACTTTTAAAGAAAATATTATCTAAAAAAATAGTTAGCATTCTTGTTTGCATTTACCAAATCAATATATAATTTTATTGTAGTAGTCAAGTGTTGTGCTGTGAAAGCTTCCATCTGTTTGTCCCCTTTTAAACTTTCAGCATGTTTTCAAGTGAATTTTTTATTTGTTTAATGCTGTATCAGTACTATTAAAATATGCAAGATCGACCTTTTTGCTTTATGTACATGCATACTACTAAGATATGAACATGTGACCTTTAACTTAATGAGTTTAGTTGTCCTATATGTTGAAGGGCCTGTGAATTCAGCTCTGCTAGGTTGTAAGAGGCAAAGTTGCTATAAACACATTCAAATCAACACCGTGGTGCCGTCTAAGACATTTACCCATACTTGTAGGTGTTTACACCTATAAGTCCTTCTGAAAATGACTGTCACGTAGTATGTGGTAATGGTTGAACAGCTGACCTTTTATTTCCCCTAGAAAAATTAGTATTATTGACCAAATAATCTATATTGTAAAAGGCTATAATATTGAATATTTTAAAATTTGAAAGAATTAAACTTCTGGTGTATTATTAAATCACAATTTACAAATCAAAATATATTTATCTATATAATCTCTCAATTATATCACTGACTTCTCTCATCACCCAACCCCTTTCTTAAAAAACAAACAAATGAACAAAACCTTCTTTAATCATTAGAGCCACATGAAAAACATGTAAGTACAGCAGAATATGTTTATTAATGACTGAAGATCGAATTTTACACACTTAACCTGATTCTTTCCCAACTCAAAAGTCCATTGAATTTTTCTGTCCACACTAGTGTTAACATTTACATGGAAGAAAACAGATTCCATTTTGAAAAGATGTAAAGCATTAAAGATGAACCCATTTCACATGGGTTCATTCTACTGTTGAAAGAAAAACCTTAGACAACTTAAATTTAACCACTTATTTGAGCAAAGAACAATTCATGAATCAGGTAGCACCTTAAATCAGTATATATGAAGAGCTTCACATGGCAAGTGTGCAGAAAGTATTTATAGACAGAAAAAGGAAGTGATATACAGAAACAGCTTGATTGGTTACAGCTTGACATTTGCTTTATATAGATATGATCTGATCAGATGGTGGCCTGTTATTGACTGAACCTTGGCTTCTGTAATTGGATAAAACTCAGCTATTTATTATAAAATTATACTCTTAGTTAAGTTGCCATTTCTTATGCAGGAATTCAAAGTATGCAGGAGGTTTTAAGCTAAATTTAACACTATCTTATTATAGTCTACATGGTTTACTAGGACTACATTAGTTTTCTATATTAGGGCTGCCATAACCAAGTGTCACAGACTGTATGACAAAAACAACAGAAACTAATTTTCTCACAGTTCTGGAGGCTAGAAGTTCAAGATCAAGGTGTCCACAGGAAAGTTTATTCTGGTTTCTCTTTTTACCTTGTAGATAACGGTCTTCTCCATTTATCATCACATGATTTTCTGTGTGTGTGTGTGTGTGTGCGTGTGTGTGTGTGTGTGTGTTTATGTCCTGGGCACCAGTCACATTGGATTAGGGTCCATCCATATGATCTCACTTTAATTTAATTACCTTTTAAAGGCTCTTTCTCCAAATATAATCACATTCTGAGGTACTACTAGAGGTCAAGATTTCAGCATAGAAATATTGGGAAACACAATTCGGCCCACAACAAAGATTTACACATTTTTAAAGCTTTTATTTACATTCATTTGGCAGTTTTTTTGTTGTTGATATTTTGTTAAAACTAAGTCCTCTATTCATTGGTTTACAAGGCTTATGTTTACATAGAAATTTTAGAAATCTTGAAAAGCATCTTATTTATTAACTATTAAATCTTCTTCCAATATATTTCTTCCATGACTGTTGAACTAAAATTAACCAACCTTACTTTAGCACACAGAGTTATATTTGGTTTGAAATACATGATAAAGCATGATATATATTGATTTGGAATGATAAGACAAAGATTTCATCCATAGTTTTTTTTTTTTAATTTAGTATATTACATTTGAAAAACAAGTGGATTTGTCAATCTATCAGAATTAATCTCATATATATTTATATAGTATGTCAAGTACATAATTTTAGTATTTCTTGTGTTGGACTAAACATTATTTTGTATCAGGAGGTGCAAAGGTGGTTGAAAACATGTTATTTTCACATTTTACTACATTTGTATCAGTTCATAGTATCTATAACCCAGATGATTCTCACCAGTCATTAACCTTCAAGTTAAAAGGCTTAAGCCCCATCCCACATACAAGGGAAATCTACTCTCTCCTTCAGCTTTCAAAGAATGCCTGTGGGTGCTTTTGTTCACTTCTGGGTTTAAATTCTGTCTCTAGAATCACCCTACTTAATAGAGACGTGAGGCTGCTGCACTCTGTCAACATTATACATTTGTATCATTTTTTTCCTTTTCATGAAAACCATAATAAAGGTGACAATGAAAGCAGATTATTGCACAATCTAGTCATTTAAGATTGAATAAGCCTACACTGTGCTAAATTTTCTTGATAACACTCAGCACAGGAATAATTACTTGTATCTCTCCAATCCCCTGTCTTATCCCAAATCATTCTTCATCTTTAATCTCTTCTACATCTAGGATCTTCAATCCTAATTTCCCCATTCCTTCTGCTGCTTCTGGTATATAGCAGGGTAAATCTCAAAATACCTGTTACCTTATTATGCAGAGCGATTTAACTATTTGTTTTTTCTGAGTGATGTTGGGGAGTAGGAATGGATATTGCCTTTCTTTTGAAACATGCTAATTAATTCTTTTTTTTAATCAAACAGCAGTGTTTTCTTATGAAGACATCACCCCTTCTCCACCTTCTAGCTAGTTGAAACTGGAATGCTATTTTAAAATAACATTTTCTTTTATTCCCCTATTCGTTTTCAAAATACTATATAAGCCTAAAATAATATGACCAGAAAATTAAGCTTTAGGAGCACAAAGTGCAATATTATGTTGAAAAGCATCTGCTGATTTGCTAATTAGAGTCATTAATCATCATTAAATAAACAGATAAATACCTCGTATCTTTCAGCCCAAAGTAGGCTACTGCTAGTGGCCCAGTTGACAGTTTGATTACAGAACAATGTCTGTAATTCAGAAAGCATCCATATTTTGACATTTGATTTTGGACTTTTGTTTGAAGGCCCTATTTTCTCTGTCCAAAATTCTTAGCATGCATCTTCTACCCTTCCAACAGGTCAATATAGGCCTCATTGCTGTGTGCCTATCTTGTTTACCTTTAGAATTCTCCAGAATGAATTCACATATACTGTACAGCCTGTATTTGAAATTAGACCATTTCAAACCTACCTTTCTGGTGAAATCTTTCCAGCCATTTTAATAAAATGTAACACTAGTTAAATAGACAAAAACTTAATTTAATTTCTATAAATATAGCTACTTAGCACGTTTTACTCTGTCACTTCTTATTCTCTTATCTATTGATTAAGGCACAAATCTTTTAAAATAGGCTAGAAGCAAGAAAGTCTAATTGAAAAGTGATTTTCAATATAGGGTTTGTGCACAGGAACAATAATCTGTCTTGTAGGTAGATCAGAATAGGCCTGGGGTGAGAAATGTTTCTTACAATTAAAGATTGTGGCTTCTCCCCATGAATATCACCAAGCAGGACTTGTCAACTATGTCTCCTTTCTTAATCCTGAAATTACCCACTCAAATAAATTATACATCTCATGGCTCCTTCCACTTCCCTAATATCAATCATTAAAAAATTATTCTTTGTTAATTGGCACAAACACTGGAATAATCAGTAACTGGAATGCTTTAAGAATTTATTAATGGCATTGTCAGTGTTTTAAAGTAAACGGAGCACATTCATATCAATGTATTTCTTTTGAATCTACCTTATATAAATAAAAGAAATTAAGTCCTAAATTCCTCTAAATGTTGTAAACTGAAATAAATGCTCCTTTGGGGGTTTGAGCCTTCTACTTTCCCTTCCTTTACTTCCACCCAAAATCCTATAAGATTATTGAATTGGAGCTATTTGAAGGAAAAAAGTCCTTAAATATCTTCTTCCATTTATTATTTTCTAAAAAACTTTTAAGAGTATGAGATTTTGGTTCAGGGCTGTCTATGCTCCATGTGCTTTGTCAAAAAAATTGGCTCTTTTGATAATCCACATCTTACACAGCTATCACATGGTTAGCGGTAACTCAGTAACAAAGGGATGAACAAGATATTTTAAGTTAAAAAATAAGTGAGTTTTATCCATTAGGGTAGCAGCATAAAATAATCACTTTGAAATCGGACATAAGTATGTCTACCACTTCCTTGATCAATGGCCTTATAATGTCTTGGTGCTTTCTTTTTCTCTAAAGATTGTTTTGAGAAACAGAATATCACTTCTAAAGTATCTACATATACTAGATTCTTGAAAATATCTAATTCCTTTCTGATTTCCAGCCAAATCTCATAAGGACACTAGTTGCCAATTCTTTAATAATTCTTCTTATTCTGATAATATTTTTGTAGAAATTGGTTCCAAGAAATGATTTATTATAGAATTATGTCACTTACTTTCTACTACTCATAAGTCATTTAAATTTGTTGAAAATAAAATTTGTAAAAATCACATAATACAATTAAGATGGTGGCATAACTATTTTGTAGTTTTCTTCTATATTATCAAATAGAGAAAATGATTAGAATTAACCTACAAAAAATATTATTTACCAATTTATTCGTCTTTCATTTTCTTTTTGAGATTGTCTCAACAACTTAAGTCAATAAAATCGTAAGAAATATGATTTCCTGTAAAATACAAAACAAAATAGCAATAAAACCAACAAACATGTTTTTTAAACCATTTACCTCTTCTTAACATATCAGAACATTTAACAATTCTTACTCTCAGCTCTGCAAAAGAATTTTTGTTTTTATTTATTCCCATAGTTCCTAAAATTTTCTCAATATTCAGCAGCTCCTAAGTCTAAGTAAGAGGTATTCACTTCACTATCAATCATTCAAAGTGTGTCTTTCTGTTTCCTATCTTCAGCTCCCTGAATGCATACTATCACTATCAGTCTTTCAGAGAATAATTTTTTTTAAGTTAATGAGGATTATTTCAATTTGGTTAGGATGGATTTGGATTACATCAAAAATGTTTTTTAAAGACAACAAAAATTGAATGAAATTAGATCCAATTTCACTTATAACAACATTTAATGCAACCATAAATTTAATTTCATAAACAAACACTAGATTGAGGCAATCATGAGAAATTTATATAACTATTTTTAAACAGAAAATGAAATAATTCAATTTATTATGTAACCCTATCTCTTTTTGCTTGTTATTAAAATGTATTTTTATAGTTATTTAGGGCAGTGATGTTTTCCTTAAAGATTCACCGATATTGAACAATGTACTTTATATCACCAGTTAATGTTGCTATTCTATTAAGAATTAAGTATCTGATTTTTAGTTGGCCCGAGAGGCCCCAGGTTCTTGGGTACCGCAGCTTCTGTTGTGTGGAACCGACTCTGGCTGCTGGAGCCCCAGCGAGGACCCAGGATATCCTGAAGCCGGAAATGGACTCAGTGGCCTTTGAGGATGTGGATGTGAACTTCACCCAGGAGGAGTGGGCTTTGCTGAGTCCTTCCCGGAAGCAGCTCTACAGAGATATGATGCTGGAAACCTTCAGGAACCTGGCCTCTGCGAAAGTCTGGTGGAGAGATTCTCTGGACGTAAAGAAGGGAGTGACCACAGAGGAACCTTCAGCCAGATTCCAGATTGTCACCTGAACAAGAAAAGTCATAATGCAGTGAAACCATGCAAATGCAGCGTGTGTGAGAAAGTCTTCCTCTGTCATTCATTTCTGTACAGGCACATGAGACCTCACGCCAGACAGAAACGATGTGAGTGTGGTGGGGAATGGGGAGAGAAGCCCAGTAAACAGAAACAACGTGGGAAAGCCTCCATTTCTCCCAGGAGTGGTCCACGGTGCACAGTAACACCAACTCCAAAGAGACCTTATGAATGCAGGGTGTGCGGGAAAGCCTTTCATTCTCCCAATTTATTTCAAATCCATCAACGAGCTCACACTGGAAAGAGGCGCTATAAATGTAGGGAAATCGTGAGAGCCTTCACTGTTTCCAGTTTCTTTCGAAAACATGGGAAAATGCACACTGGAGAAAAACGCTACGAATGTAAATACTGTGGAAAACCTTTCAATTATCCCAGTTTATTTCAAATTCATGTTAGAACTCTCATCGGAGAAAAACCTTACTAATGTAAACAATCCTGCAACTTACGTTCGGACGCATGAAATCAGAGCTCACGCGCTGGAGAAACCCCACCAGTGTCAGGAATGCGGGAAGAAACTCAGTTGTTCCAGTTCCCTTCGCAGACATGAAAAAGCTCATAGTGGAGGAAAACTCTACGGATGTCAAAAATGTGACAAATTCTTCAAATGTCCCTCATCCCTTCAAGCACATGAACAAGCTCACACTGGAGAGAGACCTTATGGATGTAATAAATGTGGTGAAACCTTCAATAATCCCAGTTGTTTTCGAAGACATGAAAACACTCATAGTGTAGAAAAGCCGTATGAATGTAAAAGGTGTGGTAGACAGCCTTTGGGTGGCACAGCTCCCTTCAAATACGTGAAATGATTCACACCGGAGAAAAACCCTTTGACTGTAAACAGTGTGG